>NC_050445.1:66290381-66590381 GCF_903995425.1 Onychomys torridus | reverse complement strand
AATCTATGATTCTAATTATGTTTGATCTTCACATTAGCATATTTTAATATTCAAATCATCATCAAGGAATTAGTCAAGAAACAAATAGAGATCTAGGATTAAAGTTTATATGTGTGCACCTGTCTGTCCATGCACACATATGTATAAATCTACACAGACACATGTTTTGCAATAGTGACCTTAAAACTCCAAGTAACATAAATAGTGACAATAAAAGCTCATTTTTAAAAGGTAGTCTGAAATCCAAATAATGGTGTACATACAAAACTACATTTCATTCATATAAAAAAGTGCTGTCCACTGTTTCTGGAAGATGTACCGGTAGCTTCTTTGGGGACTGTGAAGTTTGTGAGTTACTAGTGAACACCAGTGTTGTAGAGTAGAAAGTCCAGTGACCTTATAAACACAACCCTGTCCTGGATGTGTAGGCTACAGTCTAGAGAACCAGAGTGCCTGCTCCTAAAGACACAGCATTCTTTTTGGGAAGACAGACAGCAGTAAGTCTGCTCTCAAACTTAGAGTAAGACTCTTGGGAGTACTGTGGAGAAGACATCATTAGAGCGTGACTTGTCATCCATACGTGTATTATTTTATGATTTTATTTCCTTTCTATCAATATGTGTCAATAAATGCTGTCTGTTTCTTTCTGTTACCAGGCACAGTAGAAAAAATACATAGCTTCTACCTATAAGCATATCCTGCAGGCTAACAGCAACAATTCTTAAAATTTTATACAGAAAACACAATGGACTGTATGGGAAAATGTGTGCACCTTGCCTCAAAGACCTTACACTTTTAGAACCCTCTGGATAAGCCAGTAGTCTTACCTTATTTTTTTAATTAGTAATCTTCATTTAGCACTCTGATTATTGCCATAAGATAATATTTCCCTCTGGAAGAACTATTCTATGAATATAAGCAAAAGGGTTGTCTCAAGACACTGAGCATAGAGCTGTCAAACGAGGGAAATTTCAACATATATGGAATGCTAAATAACATCTCCCTACCTGATCAGGTGGTGAGGAACACGAAGAACTTTATTTCAAACTGTTCACTTGCCTTCCGAAACCCTTTGCAGAATATCCTGGCTTTCAAGGTTTAAAAGCATCCCTTTTGTTACAGTCCCATTCCTCTTCCTGTTTTGACCTCTGACCTTTCTTAAGCACAGAACCTACCAATGTGCAGTATTCTAGGTGTGACGGGGAACTGCTGATGGCCCATGAGTGACAGTCCAGTAGTGTTTAGCACTTCAAGCTCTCTTCCCTTTAGCATGTAGCTAATGCCTAACATGTTAATACTCCTTAAAAAGATCATACGTTACAACCCCAGTGCCTTGTCAGACACATTCTAATCTGTTAGCAATCTTAGGCTGACAGAAGCTTGTTCTTGTCCATACATCTGTCTTTACAGTTCTCTCCATTATATATCCTGTGCAAGTTCAAAGTCTGATGATGACATTGAAAGCACATGTCTTGCTTTTATTAGCCAGCTCAGAACGATTTTATATGAAGACACTAATCTCTCCATATGGAATTAAATATGCCATATGGATATGTTACGGCTGCCCTGATACATTCATTGTATTCCACCGCATCGTCTCCTCTCTTTATGGACCCTGTGTATCCAGGTCTATAATGGGGGGAAAATTGATTGACTCGGAAAGTGCGGGACCGTGGTGTAGTGATTTCACGCTCAGTTGTTGGCTAACAAGGCACCATAGTCTTTATTTAGTGAGGCCTGGTGGCCCAAGAAGAATGATGTAGGCCCAGCTGGCACTGTTACAGAGCAAGCAGCTTAAAGGGCTGCAGGGTTCCAAGTGTGAGGGAATTGTCTCTTCCCAGCAGGTATGGGTTAGATCTAGACAGAGCCCGTTGTCTTCAGGTTGCTGACTGCTAGTTCATAGTCCCAAAAACCTACAAGATCCACTATCCTAGAGGGCATGGGAGGGATGATAGTAGTTTATTTAGACACTTTTAATGTCACAGTGTGTTATATCTCTTGCTTAATGGCTGTTTACAAGAGGTTGGTTTTACGTTTAAAACATTTTGTGTAATTCTCTATGTCTCCTTTCAATTAAAGTATATTAGATCAACCAATTAATAACATCTGTTGAATGAAATCTCCTTAGACAATCCACTTGCTTTTGCTCTTCTTGTGTGTGTACGTTGTTTTTTACACAATGGGAGATGTTTGTTTGTTTGTTTTCCGTGTCATTCTTAAAGAATGAGAAGGACCTAAAGCCTACATACTGTCTAAGTATACAGGTGTGTGTGTGTGTGTGTGTGTGTGTGTGTGTGTGTGTGTGTGTGTGTGTGAGAAAGACAGAGACAGAGAGAAAGAGAGAGATCACCGGTCAGTTCATACAGTTCTTACGCATTTCTATTTCAGTATATAACTATTGTTAATAAGTAAAATGACTTGGTGAATTTGACCTTAAGCCTGTCTCTGAAAAGTGGTTTGTTAAGCTTACTCTGAAGAAAAGCACAAAGGTTGGACTTTGTAAGCAAAGTGGTTTCCAGCATGGTAGAACTATCATTAATATGCTGACTCCAGGTGGTCCATGGAGGACCTCAACTTGAAGGTAGCCTACAGCCTGTGTGTACTTAAAGACAGTACAATTTAGATTTTGATTCAGATATAATTTTCAGGCCATTAATTTAAATTGATTAGGTTTTAGCGCAATAAACAAGATTTATTTTTTTAAAATGTTTGTCTCAATGCATAAAGTATTTTAATGTGTTAATGTGGAGAACTCTCTATACAGGAGTCATTATTAATATTTACCATCAAAATCAGCAATGTTCCGAGATTGTCTATCCCATGAAGTAGGCGTCTTTAAATCCAGAGGCCTTTGTGCTTCTGCTACAGGGCAATGTCTTTCTCTGTCTGCTCTGTGGCCACACCCCAGCAGGCAGGCTGGCTTATAATTTGGGACTGAGGATGCAAAGTCCCATTTTCAAAGTGAGTGTGGTTTGCTAATAGTTGTAAGTCAGACAGGAGCATCTGCATTAGAGATTCTGGAACTTGGTGGAGAATAGCCTATTACAAATGGCTTAGTGTTCAAATCTAGGCAACTATGAACCTAATCAGGCCCTTAGTCTTTGTGAAACATAACTCCACCCATTGGAAGGTTGAGGAAATGTAGTTAGCCTACAGAATGGGGTGAAGGGGTCAAATTTCCCCAATTGTAACATCAGATAGGATTCCACTTACAACTGGGCATTTTATGATGCTTTGATGTTATTTCTTTGAATTCTTTAAAATGCTATTTAAAATAATGCTGCCTATGATTTTAAGCACTCGAAATAAAAACTGGTTTTGAAGAAGCTATGTCAGCTGAGACTGGCTGACTGGCTTGAATTTCAATATTGTGGAGAGATTTGGAATGTTGTAGGTCCCACAGGTAAGTAGTTAGTTCTACCCTGCAGAACAGCCAGCCCTTGCCCACCTCTTGGGAATTGACATCCCATAACTAATGAATACAAACCTTTTGCAATCCATTAACTTAGCTTAGTGCTAGCTTCCACCATCCCAAAAGCTGAGAGTGCCATCAGATGGAATCTTGGGCCTTTGGACAAGCTTCCTCCATCTGACTGTACCTGCCTCTCTGATATACCCACCAATGTGTCTTTAACTTGCCTTGATTTATGACTTTCTTTTGTTCTGTAAAACTATATATTTCATGAAACTGGTTCACATTGAAACGGAATTTGGGGTAACCTATATCTGTGTTCCCAGGCCATCCTTACTCAAAATGGCTCCAGACCTACTCTTACTCTCTTAAAAACAAAACAAAAAAGCTGGTTTTAAACAACCTCCCTCATTCATTGAATTCTGAAGTAGGTTCTATAAAGTCACTTTTGTTCAGAATCCAGTAGGACATAAGAAAGTGCTTCCCTTTTCTCTGTGTATGCTCCCTGGGTCCAGTTTTACACCCAGGTGGATGAAAATGTCACTAGATAGCACATCACAGTCACTAAGATGGCAAGGCATCTCAAGTTTGCCCATTTGTGATGGATGTAAGGATCTGGCCTACGTGCTCAAAAGAAAGATGTGAAGTCCTTTATGGAAACGAAAACCAGAGCTGACATAAGAGAGTAGTCATTGCGGTATGCAGGCAGAGTTAGACCCATGCATTATGTATAACCAAACCTGTGTGTTGGCATTCTGGTATCCTTAATTGCAACCAGTGGACTTTGCTGGCCATGTATACCCATCATGCTCTCCTTGAGTGGTTATAACTTCTCCAGAGCCCCACAGAAAAATTATAGCTCCCCAAAAGACCACTGATTCATACAATACTGAGTCTCATGAGTCATAGTAGACCCTTCTGGTCACCATAGACACATAATAACTTAAGAGTAACTTAGGAATAGTGTGGAAATACCAACTAAGGTTACTCTTTGAGAATCACAGTCATTAAAATTGTTTCTTCCCTCTCCCTTCACCCATCTTATCACTGAATCATAACCTTATAAAACACTAATATGGTGGATAGAAATCCTACTGTATTGAGTTTTTAGGTTTATTTGTATACATGTCAACAAAACTAAGTGAATATAGACATTTCCTTTAGCTATAATATTCCTTTATCTTATTAATTTATTTTTTTCTGGTGCCAGTGGTATATTCTGCTTATAAGTCATGTGAAACTTGCTTCTAGAATTTTCCCTAAGCAACTTATTTTACATAGGAATTTATATACTTCCTTTAATCCAAAATTTATTACTAAAATGTTTTTTAAGTGAATACTGTGCGCTCTGTGCTGGAGCCAGTAAATGACATTAAATTAGATATGCTGTTGTGCTTAAGGAACTGACCACTGGGCATATAAATATACTAGTATAATATAGGTAGGGAGTGTTGTACACCAGGTGTAAACGATATATTGTAGAAGACAGAGTAACAACCAAGATTAACATGTAAATATGAAAAGTACAGCACATAAGTGTGAGAAGCGCCTGTGACCCCATCTACCTGTGATAATGACCTTTGTAGTAAATGCACAACCCATGTGCTCAGTGCCATTCGACACGTGTCAGAATTAAACAGAAGCACCAACCAGTTTGTAAAGAAATCCAAGGTGTGCTCTGAAATCCCAGTGAGGGATTGGTGCATCTGTAGCCATGATCTGAGAATGACAGGCAGAGCCTGCCCTCTACCTGCTGCAAGGCTCCTGGGTAAAGAAAGCCTGACTATGGTTAAAGCCTCACCTGAAAGATGCTGAGGTTGGAAATGAGGAACCAGTAGGAGACCCTAGACAGAGAGACTTGAATTCAAGTTCAAGAAGACGTGAGATTCAGCGCTGTTTGAAATAATGTTTATCGTGGTGGAGATTCCTGATCTATGAATTATACAGTCATTGGGAAAAATTGGGAACACATGAAAATAAATACCCTAGTTTCAAGCCCCAATGCCTCAGAAACAGTTTTTGCTAATATTTAAGTATTAATAGTTATATATCTTCTGGTTTGGTTGATATTTATATCTATATCTTCCTGTTTGGTTAATATTTTTGTATATATATAAGCTTCTGGTTTGGTTAATATTTTCATATATTATCTTCTGGTTTGGTTAATAGTTATATCTATATCTTCCAGTTTGGTTAATATATTTGTATATATATCTTCTGGTTTGGTTAATATTTAGGTATATGTCTTCTGTTTTGGTTAATATTTTGGTATATATCTTCTGGTTTTGGTTAAAATTTAGGTATATATCTTCTAGTTTGTTTAATATTTAGGTAAATAATCTGGTTTGGTTAGCATTTTGGTAGATATCTTCTGGCTTGGCTAATATTTTGGTATGTATTTTCCTCCTTAGTACATTTGAACATTATGATAGACTTTTCTGCAGAGTCAGGCTCGATGCTGTGATCTCTCTCATGAGTGGGTCACGGTATCTTTTACCAGCCTTTGCAAACTAAAGTTATTTCCAATTTTGCTCTTTTGTGATTCTTGTATTTCCTTAAGGTAAGTTTTCAAAAGTCTTGACTAAATAGGTTTCAAGCCACAAATGTGGTTAATGTTATTTCCATACTTAAAGCACTATTTAGGAAAATGAAGTGATGTACTTTGCAGTGAGACTTGGATAGGAAATTCTGTGAGATTTCAGTATAGCCCTAATTAGCTAAATGCCTTGAGTTCAAATCTTGACTCCTTCTGTGTAAGCTAGCGAAATAAGTCTCTCTGCCATGGTTTCTTCCTAGGCAACTAGATAACTCCCATGAAGAAGTTAGGGCTGTTGCCTGGCACATCAAACCTTATGTTGTCAAACCAGTGAAGAGAGTACACAGAGAGAAAGCGTGGGTAAGCCAGCAGATTCCGTGACTCATTGGCTATCAGGGGAAAAGGAGAGAGAAAGGCCTTAAAAGTGTGGCCAAGTTTTCAGGCCTGCAGGAAGGACTGTTTGGGTAGTGGAGATGGCCTCTGGCTTTAACTATGCTGAAGTAGACGGCAGGAAATGGACACCAGCTGCTGCATGAGGGTCTCAGGGCAAAGACTGAGGAAGGGTGGTGTGGATTGGGGAATGAGAATTGATCTCTGGGCATCAAAGAAGATATGCTGAAAGGACAGTTCTGAGAATCCTGAGCATAGAAGGAGAGTGAAGGGAGGGAGGGCCAGTGAGGAAGTCAGAGAAGAGGCCATCCCTGAGGACAGCCACAGAGAGAGTGGTGCAGATCATGTAGCAGAGCAGACAGTCAGCTGTGCCAAGTGGCAGCGGCTTCAGAGACGCCTGGAAGAAGACGGCCTCTACCTCTAGGAACAAAAGCTAGAGTTGGAATGCTCTTGGAGTTTTTTGTGACAACTCTTCCGTTAGTTTCCTTCTAGCTTAATTTTCTTAATTTTAATCACTATGTTTGCCTGGGTCGTTTTCAAACACAGCCTAGACACCCTTGCAATGCAGCTCTATTTTAAGGCAGCTTGTGAAGCAGTCCACCCAGTCTCCTGCTTGCTGCAGATCTTTGTTTCTCGTTCATTATCGTCTTCAGTATAGTTGCCGAAGCATTTGGTTCATGTAACCATTAAAAACGCATGAACAAAAATGCTGTAAAATAAACAAGGCTGCAATGTTTTATGCAATAACCACTTGCCAAGTCTTCCCTTTGAAACTGGAGCCATTTTTATGTCAGAGTGTAGTAGGGTGATCTATAAACAAGATTTCTGTTGGGTTTACATATTAAAACAGATGAAATCATTTTAAATAAAATGTTAAAAAACATTTACTTCCTAGCTCAGACAAAGCTTGGTCCAAAAACATTTTAAAAAAATCATCGTTCACCCCAAATTCTAAAAAGGAAAGAAGGAAGGAAAGAAGGAAGGAAGGAAGGAAGGAAGGAAACAAACTAAGTGTTGATCCCCAGTTCATTTGCTATCTAAACCTGGAAGAGTATTTTTAAGATCTAAAAACCTCAGTCACTGACATTAATCATTTCTTTCATTACACTTCATGCAAGCTACCTTCTCCCTGTGTTTATGTTTTGGGCTTAGCTTATGAACACTCACTTTTCACCTTCTAGCTTTCTGTGTAACTCTTCTCTGGAAAGGGCTACCAGGCCTCTTGGAACTACTGCTGCCATTAGCATTTCCTGCTGCCTCTGGTGTTCAGTTTGTTCTGTTGGTTTTTAAATTCAGCCAAGTATAATTTCTCTGTTGCCCTGTTCTACCTGACTTTGCATCAAATTGTTCAGAAATTAGAGAGACTGATTTTCTCCCAGAATATGTAGCCAGCTGATTTTTAAATCTCTACAGTAGAATTAACTGGATTCCCCCCTCCCACTCTCTATTATTTCGTGGGTTCCCTGCACAGCACTGGGCCCAGATGGGTTCTTTGTGAGCACTGTTTGACAAGGATTTGGAGGAGGGCGGGAGGAGAGCCTTTTTTCCTCTTTGCCTACAGCTGCTCTCAACATGGCTCCTCAGGACTGAAAGGAAATGAATAAAGATGAGTTATCTGAACTGAAAATCAGCCACAGAGCAGAAGTGGTTCACACTCCCCAACCAATTTCACAAGGAAAAGGAAGCGTCGCCATCATTGATTTATTTGTACATTAATATTGGGAGGGTTACTTTTTCAATCTTGTACCTTTGAACATTCAGAACATTTGTGCAAAGCCATATGGTTTTCTGGGAGATTCACATCACATCCTGTGCATGGGAAGCTTTTTACACCACACCTATTGGCACGATCCACACTGAGCACCAAACAGAGCTATGAAATACCATAGACACAGCTGAGAACATGCAAGTAGCATTAAAGGAAACATGGGCGGTTTGAAATTGCATTTTTGGATCAGCATTCATTTGGATGGTACAGCCTATGTTTTATTGTAAGTTGCAATTGTTTCCATGTTTTGTGTATTATTTGTCTCTGGTGATTGGTTTCTATCCTTGAGACATAGATATCTTAGGTGCCCAAAATAATTTAAGCACTGAAACATATGGAAAGAGAATTTTGAATTTGGATTCATATTAGGGTAAGGGATAATAATGCTCACAAGAAATGTTGTTTTATTGTATGTTATGTGTTCCCTCTTTCTCTACAAGGAGAATGAACATATAAGTCTGAAAGGCAGATTGTAACTAAAATTATCTATTGTTGCCTGAGGTTTGTGAGCACAAGAACTCTGACCTCGGTCAGCTTCTGTCTGTGATGCTCAAGAGGCCTCCTGTGGTTTGTCTGCTGCAGACCCCATACTGCTTCTAGCCATGCTCCATATTCACACAGATCCGGTTCAAATCCCAGCAACATCATTTCTTACTGTATGTCCATGGTCAAGTGGTTGAGCATCTCCAAGGCTGTGAGTCTTCATTTCCAACTACTAGTAATACTGATCTTACAAAGTTGCTGTTGTCAGTCAATGACAGCATTGAATATTTGATACATATGAAATTTTTATTGTATAGTATATGCCATTCAGTTACTTAAGAAGCATTGAGGCTCTGTAGCCTGCCCTTTAATAGTTTTGCTTCCAGAATGAACTTTCTGGGTTTGAACATTAGCTCTGAAGCATTAATTTTTGTGGCCTTGGGAATGTCTTATCTAGACTGCAAGGGGCATCAAATTTATAATCTACAAACTTATGCTAAGAAATTACTGATACAACATCTTCAAACACTTATACTAGTACTTGCTAGATATGTACAATGTGCTCATCACCTTTATTTGCTGAACTTAAAGGGTTGTAGGCAGGTAATATTGATATCTGTGATTTCTGGCATGCTTTTTATAGACAATAAGTGGAGTACTTTTCTGTAAGTAGTCTCTTTCCTCCTTACATATATGTGTAAGAACATATATGTGAAGATACATGTGCATGTATATGTGCACACGCATGGGGGGTGAAAGGTCAACCTCAGTGAGTTCCTCAGATGTTGTCTCCCTCCATTGAGGCAAGGTCTCTCTGTAGGCTGAGTTCACCATGGAGACTAGGCTGGCTGACCAGCCAGCCCCAGGTATCTGCAGTCTTCTCAGTGCTGGTATTTCAACCATTCTCCATCATGTCTAGCTTCTTCACATGAGTTCTGGAGATTGAACTTAGTTCCTCATGCCTGTGTGGCAAGCCTGTGACCAGCTCAGTTATTGCCCCGGCCCCTATCAGAAATATTCTTTTATTATTATTATTAATTTTAAAAATTTATTTCACATACCAGCCACAGTTTCCCCTCCTTATTCTCCTCCTGTCCTTGCTACACCTCCTTTCTTACTCCATCTGAGCATCCTTGTTAATATACCCTTAACGTCCTCAGGCGAGATGGCTCAGTGGTAAAGCTACTTGCTGCCAAACTTGATGACCTGAGTTTGGTCTCTGGAAACCGTATAATAGAAGGAAAGAACCAATTCCAGAAAGTGCACTAATACATAAACAGTAAGTAAATAAATACATGAAAATTAAAATACAAATCACTTGACATTTTAAAAACCTTGAGGAGACAAAATCTTTGTAGTAAATAAAACTCAGTGAATCAAAATTTATTTTTAATTGTTTTATTATACTTATTATTATTATTAGTGTGTGTGTGTGTGTGTGTGTGTGTGTGTGTGTGTGTGTGTGTCAGGGGACAATTTGACAGAGGTCAAATGGTTCTTTATTTCTACCATGCGGATTCTGGAAATCAAACTCAGCCCTTCAAACTTGGAGGCAAGTGCCTTTACCTGCTGAGCCACTCACTGACCCTAAAAATTGGCTTTTAAATCTAAGGTACAGTTGCAAAATAAAATACTGTGAAATACTGAAACATAAGGAAATAGATACTATCAAATTCTTCTTAGCATTCAGCACATGGAATAAACATAATAAATAAAATATTAGTTTCCTCCTCAACTTGAGTCAATAATTTGTATTAACAGTTTGTAAAATGGCATGTCAACATGAAATTTAAGTACATGTTTTGTATAACACTAATATAAAAAAATCTTCAAAGAAGTCAAGATAGCAGATTAACCATTCTGCTTTCCCTAAGCTTGATGCTTAGCAAACATTCACCATCCTCTTGAGAAGTCAAATGTTGGTTGTTTTCACAACCTGTGAAAGAGAGATGCAAACATCAGAACAGTTACTGCCTTCTTGGGCAGGCCAGTGGCCTTGGCATGGACTGACTGGAAAACCCCTCAGGAGAGGACTGTGTATTATCTGGACTGTCACATTATTTAAACATGGTGATGCTGGCCTCCTTTCAGAAGAGCATCCTCTCAAAAGAAACACATTAGCTTTAGTTTGCACAACACTTTTTTTTGGAGAGTGCTTGCTACAGTCCCAAATTGACTTCACTTGTCCAATCAAGTAACATGTTTTTATTTATTGGCTCTTTTGTTTAAGATAGTATAGGGATGCTGTGGTCTCTTTAAGTAATACATTTTTTTCCAGATGTATTTTATTTACATTCATGTATACTTTTTCATTTATTTATATTAAATATTTCTTCTGGTATTCCTAGTCATCATTTAAGCTTTTTGTTGAAAGAAAGTGATCTGTTTGTTTAGTGACAAGTGTGATTTCTTTTCACTTTCACAGGAGTGTTGTGACAGAGTAGGGAGGCCATCTGGAAGTGGAAGGGACAGGTGACAGGTCTGGAAGTGGAAGGGACAGGTGACAGGTCTGGAAGTGGAAGGGACAGGTGACAGGTCTGGAAGTGGAAGGGACAGGTGACAGGTCTGGAAGTGGAAGGGACAGGTGACAGGTCTGGAAGTGGAAGGGACAGGTGACAGGTCTGGAAGTGGAAGGGACAGGTGACAGGTCTGGAAGTGGAAGGGACAGGTGACAGGTCTGGCTGGCCAGTCAGACTGGGGAGAGGCTCTGTGGAGGCACCAGCTTGAGGAGCAAATGGAAAAGGTGAATGGAAGCAAAGGTCTGTGCTTAGATGTGGGAAGAGAGGAACCAAGGACAACTCCAGGATTAGGACCCGGGGAAGCAGTCTTCAGGCCAGGCTGCTGGAGTCAGACACCAGTACTGACAAAGTGATGTGGGGGACATACTGTGACAGTCAGCTTTGTTTGTTTGATTTTGTTTTTGTTTTTGTTTTAGAGACAGGGTTTCTCTGTGTAGCTTTGCGCCTTTCCTGGAACTCACACTGTAGCCCAGGCTGGCCTTGAACTCACAGAGATCCACCTGACTCTGCCTCGTGAGTGCTGCTGCTGCTGCTGCCGCCACCGCCACCACCACCACCACCATCACCCAACGAGAGTCAGCTTTTTGCTGCTGGAACAAAAAAGGATAAGAAAATGAGCAAGCCAGCTTTAAGAAGGGAAGTAAACCAGAAGGTCATGAGACACATGGTAGAGTAAAGCTACTCACCATATGGCATCCAGGAAGCAAAGAGAGAAGTGTTTAGAATGTTGTCAAACACATACTAAGTAATCAGTAAACTTCAGCTATCATTATTAATAGTGTTCTTGTTATTGTAGGTCTCTTTGGAGAAGGAACATGCAATCAGAATAGATAGTCTCATCTTAAATGTGTGACATTTTCCCTTTCTCTTGGAACACTAGTGATCTCCAAATCCATAATGCTATGAAACGTGAATTTATGATACTTAATGTAGTGTTGTCTCAGTTAACACCTCTATCTAATTTTTAAAAGCTGTCTTCATGTCCCTAAAATTATCACCTGTGTGGTTTGTTCATATTATTTCCAAAGATGATAACGGAAAGTGCCCCTGACCAATAACATGTTAGCCAGATTTTACTAACTAGACTAGCCAAGCCTGTAGCACATGTTAAAACACCAAGCTGGACCTCCTTGCGATGCTGACGTGAAATGCTTGACCTCAACAAGTGGTCAAAGATTTTAAACTGAGGAGCTGGGGGCTAAGAAAAAATACCACTGAAATCAGTTTAAATTATGCTCTAAATTATTTGAATTGCAAAATTATAATTATGTCCACTTAGGGATTTGATGTATGTGTAAAATGAGATTAATAAGTCACTTACCTGTAATTTCTTCATAATGAGACATTTAAGATCGACTTCTAATTATTTTGAAATATACAGTATGCTGCAATTGACTGTAGTTGCCCTATATGTAACATATCTAAATGTTCCCCTTACCTAATGGAAAGTTTGTGCGCTTTGATCAGGAACACCTCCTTACTCTCCCTCCAGAGTTACTGAGAAGTGAGATAATCCACATGAGAAAAAAATGTATATACATAGCCTTTGCTGTAGACTCTGTGTACACAGACTGAGTACCATTATAGCCATTGTTGGAATAAGAAGGCCAGAGAATGGACGAGAGAGCCCAAAGCACAGGATTGAGTATTTCATATAATGCTTACTGGCTGTGTGGTTACATGATGTTTATATTGTCTAAATCTTAGTTTAATCATTTAGAAATTATGGGGTGAATTAGTATCCACCTCCAGGGAGAAGCTTTTGATTCCCAGAAGTGACAGATATTGTGCAGTGTTTACACAGTAGAACATTGGGAACAAACTGTGTCTAGTAATAGAATTGGCAAATAAATTGTAATATAGCCATACAATGTTCAAGAGTTTTATAAACTCTTCACTCATTGATGTAAAAGAAATCATAGCCACCTGATACCCAAAACTACTAGGAAGTCTTAATGCTATGTAGTGGAAATAATAATTATAACAAGTAGTGTTTATATAACGCATCCTGGGCTCTTTATAAATCCTGAACATATTACTTATTAAAACTTCACAACATTCCTCAGAGAGAGCTACCATTATTACTCCTCTTTACACATGACTCTGTCAGGACAAAATAACACTAAGAAATGTGTCCTTGTAGCAAGTTGTCAGGTCTATAATCATTTGAAGAAACTGGGGATTTTGTGACCAGATAGAGAGTCAGGTCAATGAAAGATCTCCCACCAAACTCTGTGATTTCCTAGGCAGGCATAGGTAGACTTAGCTGTGCTGCTGCTGCTGCTGCTGCTGATGATGATGATTAAAAAGCACTTATTATACTAGTGGCATAATCTGACCCAAAATGCAAATGGAAGCCATCATACTCAGTCGGTAGCCACTCAGACACCAAGACTGGCTACACATAAGTCTTCTCATCCCACATCCAGTCACAGACCATTTCTGCCTCCCTGTTCTATACTGCCTGCCTTTATTGAGCACAAACTGTGATGCACTGAAGGAATCCACCACAAATTTGTAAAACATCATGTCAGGCCCTTTCTAGTCCCAGCATCCCCTGATGATCCATGGTTGGAGTCTAAAGAAATAGAACCGCACAGAGAAGAAGCAGACACCAACTTGCCACGGCTGCGTGTTGAGTGAAGCAGACGTTTTTGTTTAAAAGACAGACAGCTGAGAAACAGTTATTTGATCCCTGCTGCTCGAGGGACAGAGGGAAAGACAGGTATTTTTGTAATCGCTCTTCAGTGTTCCCTATGCAGCTTAGTTCATACAGTCACAACAAGAACCCACGCTCTAATAATACATTGCAGCCGACCACAGATATGTTACAAGCATTATACACCGTTGTAACTAGCATTCAGCTTCCTTTTGATTACTTCCAGGCCTGTGACATTTAGATTACTACACAGTTCTTCCAACCTCAGACAACTTCCCAGAGTCAACAGCACACATCTAATAATCAAATACCAACATAGAAACTGTAAGCACTTGGTATCCTGTCTTCCATCACATTTATAGTGATGGAGTGAACCAGCACCTTATTATGAATCTAAAGACAAAGGACATAGACTAAATTTAACCTTGGCACCAATTTGCTGTGACCTTGAGAATGTTGCTTAAACTCTGTGAGTCCTTTTTTCTTTTTCTTTTTCTTCCCTTTATTTTGAGAAAGAGGCTCCATGAACAGCCCAGACTGGCCTCATACTCACCCCATAGTCCAGTCTTCTCTCAAACACTTCATAACCCTTCCTCAGGCCCAGAGCACTGGCATCCCATACACCATCAAGCCTGGCCCTCAACTCCCTGTCTGTGAAATAAGAATGAAGTTTTACGTTGCCAGGACGCCTTTCCCCTCCAGTGTCATCACTGAGTTCTGCTTCCTAACAGTCCCAAGAGTCTAACACTCCCAGAAGCGAGAGGAGTGTGGCTCCTGTCCTTCCTTCTGCATTCCAGCCTTGTATAACTTTTGTGAAAGGAAAACAAGAATGTTTGCTTGGGTGTGAGTATTAGAGATGCTTTGTTGTGTATACAAGTAATCTTTATGTTGTTAACACTGTGGAAGTTTGTCTTTCTTGACATTATCAGAACTATAAACACAATTTCTAAATCTCACCTAAGCCTTCCTTTTGCTAAATTTTATTGGATTTGCAGCTAGCTTAAAAATAGTTATTTGTAGCCAGGTGGTGGTGCACACCTTTAATCCCAGCACTTGGGAGGCAGATCTTTGTGAGTTCAAGGCAAGCCTGTGCTACAGAGTGAGTTCCAGAAAAGGCACAAAGCTACACAGAGAAACCCTGTCTCAACAAACAAACAAACAAAAAATTGTGGCTTGGTCAGCAAACACATATATTTTGAGTACACTAACAGGATGTGAGAAAACTGTTTCCAATGTTTCTATCTGTGGGTGCCCTTCACTGTTATCTACACCAAACTGCAGAAAACCAACCGTCACTAGTGGACTGTTTGCCAAATGCCTGTTTTCCTAATACTGGCAGCCAATAAAGGTCTCATGTAGACAGCCTAATGAAATGCATATCTGGATTTCTATAGATTTTTCCACAAAAGTCTAACAAATCCATGCAGTCATATCTTGATATGGGAAGTATATTTGGTAGCTCTAGCCTGCTGTCTCTACAGGCTCCATGTGTCTTCTGTGAAAGACCAAATACCATCCCAGTGGACCTGACCTAGTTAAACATAAATACACCATTGAGGAGCAACTGACTTCTGAATTAATAAAAGTTATAAATAAATTGGATGGCCTTGTGAAGAGGCTGAACTTGAAATGCCTTTTAATTAATTATTCTGAAATCAGTACAGAAGCCTATACTGCCCTTGTGTGCAGAGATCTATGAAATGAAGCTGGTTTATAGAAGGAAGTTGGATTATCCACACTTCAAAATTAGAAAAATCTAATCAACCTACAGTGGAATTAAGGAAGAGAAAGAAATGAAAAACAACCTAATAAAGGAAAAATGATGCTCCCTTGCCAATGCTCTGATTCCATTCATGGAAACCTAAAGGCTTTATCAAAAATCTATTAGAACTGAAAGTCAAAGTCAGTAAAGTTGCATGTTTCAAAACCAACATACAGAGATCTCTCGTGTTTCTATATACAAGTAACAAACTGTAGGAAAGGGAAATGGAGAGAACAATCTTTTATTTGCATACTGAAAACTATAAAACACTAATGAAAGAATTTTTTTTAAAAATAAAAATGGCAAGGTAGTACACATTCATGAATTAGAATTAATATTGTGAAAATGGCCAGACTGACTCTAGTGGTCTGCAGATTCAGTGCAGTCCCAGTAAAAATTCCAGTGTCCGTTTTCCAGAAATGAGAGGGGGAAAACCAAGAAATCAGTCCTGAAATGCATATGAAACCTCTCCCAAAAGACCTCGAATAGTGAAAACAATCTTGACCAAAAATAACAAGATTGTGGATAACACACATACCCAAAACATATTTTAAGTGATAATTCATATGTAACAATAATTATAGAAGAAAAAGTCATAAATGTGAGAGAGAAAGTGGAGTTAGAAGGGACAGAGGAATGGGTGAAAATGCTATGTATTTATGTGTGAGATTCTCAAAAAAATTAAAAATTTAAATATAAAAATTATAGTCAGAACACAATAGCACTGACATAAAAATCACATGATTTGGCTAGCGAAACAGGGTAGAAAACCCAGAAATAAATGATTGCATATTGCATATATGCTCAATTGATTTTTAAGATTGTGTGTGTGTGATGTATGTGTACATACATGTGCTACAGTTTGTGTATGGAGGTCAGAGAACAACTTTATGCAGTAGGCTCTCTTTCCACCTTTAGGTGGGTTCCAGGGATCAAACTCAGGTCCTCAGCCATACACAGCAGGCTCCTTTCCCCTGCTGAGCCACCTCACTGGCCCTGTGCTCAGTTGATTTTTCACCGAAGTGCCAACAACACAGTGGGGAAGGATGGTCTCTTAAATATATAATGTTGGGAAAACTGGATTTTCACATGCAAAGAATAAAACTAGACCCTTACTATACATCACATCCAAAAAATAAATAAATAATCAATTCAAAATGGATTAGAGACTTCAATTTCACTCTAAGCCCCAAAGCTATTCAACTGTTAGAAGAAAACATGGCAAAAGGCTCCACAGCTAAGTCTGGGCAGTGTTTTTTGGGGGAATACAGCTCAGAAAGTACAGGCCACAAAAGCAAAGATAGACAACGGAGATTATACCAAGTTAAAAAGAGTCTGCATCATAAAGGAAATATATGCAATGAGAAGAGACAGTCCACATAATATGGAAGAAAATATTTGCAAGAAACGCAACTGATAGGTGTCAGCATCCAAAATGTATAAAGAGCTCAAGCAATCCAGTAGCACGAGAGAAAAAACAACCCAAATACAAAAAGAGCTAGAACAGACAATTCTCTAAATAAAATATACAAATGGCAGTAGACATATCAAAGAAATGCATCCAGCATCACTAATTAGCTAGCCCCTGGTGCCAATCCATGGTCGTTGTAAAGATAAACATCAATGATGGAGACTTTGGGAAAGGGGAACCTTTGTACCTGTTGATGATAATCTAAACATGGAAGATCCTTGTAAAACAGAACAATGGTGTGAACCAGCGGTCCTCCTCTGAGCCTTCATCTACAGGAACTAAAATCGATATGCCAAAGGATACCTACTCTTCCATGTTCATTGCCATACAATTCACGTTCCCCAAGGCATGGAATCCACCTAAGTGTCCATCAGCTGGTGTTTGGGGAAGGAATCTATAGTCTGTTTACACAGTGGAATACTGTCAACCTTAATGAGAGGGAATCTGTCATTGTGTCCACATGGATGAATCTGAAAGAATTCTAAGGAAAATAAGTCAAGCTCAGAGAGAAAAATATGATATGATTTAACTTATATGAAGAATCTGATAAAAATGACCTTGTGGAATTAGAAAATAGGACAACGGTTATGAGAGGCTCTGTGTGTGTGTGTGTGTGTGTGTGTGTGTGTGTGTGTGTGTATGTGTGTGTGTATTTGCACACTCACGCATGTGTCTGTGTGCATGTAATGGGGGGGGTGTAGTGGATAGCCATCCCAGCATTGGCCTGGAAGTTCCAACCCCCATTGAGGCTTCAGTAATGATCACGCCCACAAGGCGGGGCAGAGGAGGGAGCGGAAGACCGAGGATCAAGAGGAGGTCGCTCTCTTGGTTCGGGGATGCTGGACGCAGGAGGTAGACCGAGCAGAGTTCTCCAGAGAACACCGCCGGACTGTGCTATACCTTTGCCAGACCCTGCAACCTACCCCTTCATTTGTAAGTTACCCTACAAAATAAACCTCCCTTTTAACTACGTGGAGTGGCCTTAATAATTTCACCAATATCTGGCGCCCAACGTGGGGCACGAACCCACGACCCTGAGATTAAGAGTCTCATATGCCCAAATTCCCAGCTGGCTTTGGAGATGGAATTGGCTCACTCCTTCTCTAAACCCAAGCACATTGTTAAAATAAAAGGTTAAGAGCTTCTTGTGTCCCAAATCAGAAGAGCCCTCTGGTGTGGGACAGAGAAAAACCACTATTTTATTTAAAACAGGTTGATTATAAATGCAATCTCTAGGGGGTATGATATAGATATGATAGGATGAAAGGGTAGATTAATGAACTTACTTCTAAAAGAGCAACAACTCATTTAAAATGTTTTACATTGGTATAGAGTTTAGTCTATTGATACAAACTTAAAGTTAATTTTGTTATAGTGTGTGTATATTTCTAATTGTGTTTAAGGTATTATGTTTGTATAGCTTGTTATAATTGAAATGGATAATTAAAAATAGATTAATAATTAGTCATCTATGATAATCATACTCGTAGCCATGTTAGTTAGTCTTCTAGATATACATAGACATATTTCAGATAGATAGGTAATCTTCAAATACTTCAAAGACCTTCAGAATATGGCATTTAAAATACTTTTAAAATTTAGACTTTCTGGACAGTGAGACATGTCTGCTCCTGGCAGCACCGATTTACTTCAGAGAGGAGGATGGGCATTGAAGACACTTCATATGGAGTTTATCTTTACCTTGGCCAAAATAGCCATTTGGGCAAGAAACTGTTCTTGCCTGGACTACTTGATCAACTGGACATGCAGGACCCATAGAAAGATGACCACTGAACTTTGCTTGACAAAATGGTCCTTCAGGATCCTGCTTTGCAGAGGAAACTGCCAGACATTCTACAGGACACTGAGAGAAGTGACTGAGAGACTCTAGCCCTGTGGGCTGAAGACAAATGCCCCAACTTTACAAAGGAACATTAGGTGACTGTCCAGGCTGCCAGCTGTCTCTGTCTACCCTGCAAGACTCCCGAAAGTTGCTTGCATCCTTCTCAGGTAATATTATATCCTTCTGAGGTCTTTGATGTGGTTGAAGACTAGATAGTTTCCTCAGTTATGATACAAGATAAGTTAGATATAAAACCTTAGACTCACAAATATAAGGTAGATAGGATATCTTCTTTAATATTGTAACTGTAATTCTTGCTTGACAATTATTTTGTTATATGTAATTTTACTATGTAAAAATTAAAACCTTCCTTAAAAAAAAAAAAAGAAAAGGGGAAGTGCTGTGGATATCGCTCTGTGTAAATAAAGTTCTGATTGGCCAGTGGCCAGGCAGGAAGTATAGGCGGGACAAGAGAGAAGAGAATTCTGGGAAGTAGAAGGTTGGGGAGACACCGCCAGCCGCCGCCATGAGAAGCAACGTGTAAAGACACCGGTAAGCCACAAGCCATGTGGCAAAGTATAGACTAACAGAAATGGGTTAATTTAAGATAGAAGAAGCAGATAACAAGAAGCCTGCCACGGCCATACAGTTTCTAAACAATGTAAGTTTCTGTGTGCTTTCTTGGTTGGGTCTGAGCGACTGTGGGACTGGCGGGTAAGAGAGATTTGTCCTGACTGGGCCAGGCAGGAAAACTCTAACTACAGGGGGGTGAAATGGGAAGTTTCAGATAGACAGAAGAAAAAAGTTAGTTCTAAGATCAGTTGGACAATGGGGTGACTACAGTCGGCAATGATTTAAATATTTCAGTGTCACTAAAAAAGTAAATTTCAAATGTCTCTCCATAAAAATAAGTAAATGGAGATTATGAATATGTTCATTAGATTGGTTTACTCGTGCCTCATATAAAGTATTATATATAATATATTGTTTACAATTATGATTTTTCAAGCAGAATATTAGTAAAAACATCTTTGTATACTAATGGTTAATAATTTTTCTTCTCCAGCTGAAAGTATGTAAAAAATTTAAAACCTACAATGGGATAATGCACAGATCCTTACAATGCTAACCTAGCCCAGAACTGGAGTGTGGGGCTGGTTGCCATCCAAGTGATTTCACATCTCTGCTTTTTATTCATAAGGTCTGAATATGGGTGAGTGTTGTTAAAAATGCATCTCCATTTCCATTTTGTTATTCATGGAGTGTATGCAGTGGTCCTCTGACCAGTCCCGACAGTGTGCTCAATCTGTCTGAATTGATCCCTGTAACAAGCCAGAGCTGGGCAGTGTTTGCTCCAGTGCCTGCTGGCAAGCTGCTTAGGAATCAGCGACCAGTGGAAGGAACTGTGCTCAGAGCTGGGAAGGAGCTCCTGGGCCTCACCACACTTGATGATGTTATCCAGAAAAGAGGAATCTTCTTCAGTTCGTGCTCACCTGAGCGGAATTTTGAGAAGTAACTATAAAGGATGAGACTGAGCATTATAATTGGGTCTTCTGATTTTTTTTTATTTTAAATCCTCCCTTAAAGGTCACTGGATACAAAGACAGTCTGTGCATTTATGGAAGGCAAAGCCACAAGCTGCTCCATGAAGCTCTGTCTGTGCTTGTTTCCACTATTTCATATCCTCTTTGTCACCCAATAACAGACAAAGGGAAATTTAATCTACAAATTTCTCCTCCGTCTTTTACAGGTTTCTTTCAAGGACTTATTTCCAAATGATGACAAATATTTCTAATTTGGAAAAAAAAAAAATAAAGGCCCCGTATTTACTTTATTACACTTCTTTCTCTAAGCACAACAGTAAGTGTCAGCAAAGCTTTGCAAGGTGCAGTCCACCTAGAAGGATGGACACGTGAGCCCAGAAGCCAGCTTTCCTGCTCCCTCCCCGGGAAGGTACAATCTTGACATGACAGATAGTGCTGCACCCATGCTAAAAATCCTGCCAGCCAATGCCTCATCCTGTAAAAGACAGGGCCAGGCCTCCAATATGAATTTTACTCCGTGCCATGTTGCTAGATTGGCCTAATTTCTGGGTTATTCATTAGATTTTAATTTAGCATTTCAGTTAGGATCTCTAAATTGGCCAAGCAGACATTGTAACACTGACCATGGACAATAGTGGGCGTCAGACCTGCTTGTGCACAAAGAGGCTATCCAGTGTGGTCAGAACCAGACTTCCCGGGGCAGATCCCACACCCACCGCTTGGTTGCTGTGCACTTTGCTTAACCTCTCCTCTGAAAAACTGGAAAAAGAATGGCTTCAAGCCCCACCCCCAAATTTGTTGTGTAGAAAGTAGTTGGCTTATTCACATTTTACAAGGTTAGAGAAAGTTCCTAACTCAACTTGGGACTGTAATGCATTCTTATTTTTATAAACTAATGATCCGTGCTGGGCATAGTGGCTCTTGCCTGTAATCCCCACACTCAGGAGGTTGAAGTAAGAGAGTTGCTAAGGATGATACAGTGAGATCTTATCTCAAATAAAACTAACAAATGTAATGTAGGCTAAAAGCTAATTACCGTAGTCACCATATGTATGGTTCTGTTGAATGAGTAAATTTTTATAAAGTGATCAGAACTGTGTCCAACTATTGTTTCTAATATAAATTAAGGCACGTATCACAATCAAGGAGTTCCTTGCATAAATAATAGTAAGGAGCTAAAATGTAAAAATATTTAAACTTTTTAATATTTTGCTTTCTTTGTCAGACCTGATGCCTTCTACATTATCTATATTTATAATTTAAAGATCATATTATACCTTGTGAAATACGAATTTTACTAAAAATTGAACAGTAAGAATTTAGAGCAAGTGTTTTTATTTACATGTATACCAAATGTGAATTAGCACTAGTTTCTAAATATCAAACTTGATTTCCAATTTCCACTATAACCTCATAACTAAGTTCCTTCTAAACTTTTGAAAGTCCTTTTTTACTTAAAATTCATTTTTCCCCTTTAGGGAGGGAGAGAAGAGTGCTATTATTTCTAGTTTATAAATATGCACCTTGAAGTTCTGTGAAACTAGGGCAAAGGAAACATCCAGGATTCTGAAGCGGGTCAAGACAAGCCCGGCCAGGCCCTTTCCCTACTCTGGACTGGGTGGAGGGTCTGTGTTCTTCATCACAGGCAGTTTCCAAGAGCTGAATAAAACCACCAGCCCTGCATGCTTTCCACAGCTACCTATTGTGCCCCTGTTCTTCATTCATCTTGTGGATAGTAAATCCATCCATTTAAAGACAAGAAGAATTCAGTGTTCAGCTGTGGTCTGCTGCACACATGTCCACTTTCCTTACTCTTCCTTTGAACAGAACACAGTCAAATCTATTGTACAGCTCACCGGCATGATATTGCTTTGATAGACACGGAGTGACCTAATATACACACTCTGGTGTACTCTAATCTGTGGTCTCCCAGCTCCCACTCGGCAGGAATTCTGAGATGTTGATGGAACCCCGTGATTTAACAGAGCAGCCAGACTGCCCTTTGACCCCTCACACTGGTTCTGACAGCTGCCTGCCATGTGTAGAGAAAACCTCACAGGCTGAAACCCCACCACAGAGGAAAGGGCCCTGGATAAACATACAAGTGAGAGCATGCTGCTACTTTAGAATTAGATTGTTTTTATAAACTGAATTTGCAGTAGGGACATTTAATAGCTAAGGAGCTGTAAGCCCCCAAAGTGTGCTAGATACCTTCCCTAGTTAAAAGTAAGATAAGCCAGGCTTATGCCCATCACCCCAGCACTTGAGAATGTGTAAGTGCCAGGACAGCCTAGGCTACAGGATAAGACCCTGTCTCCCCCAAATAAAATAAAATCAATTAGTAAATAATCAAATAAAACAGAATAACACACACAATAAGACCGGACTTGCCCACTCATTTGAGGTACCAGTCTTTCTCTTCTGGATTGAACCAATGTACCCATGCCTGGGGATTGTACTCTCAAGTGATGGTACAGAGAAGTGCAGCAGCATCTCCTGGGTTGCTTAGGAAACTCCATTTGTGTTTAAGCTGTCAATTTAATCCACTCTGCCTTTTCACTTTTATCAGGATCTTCTTCAGGTAGAAAAGAATGGAAGCTTTAGGCATGACTATCATCCTAAATATAAAGTTGGTTAAGGGGGAAAAAAAATCCCTCTTCGGCCCAAATAGCATTGTGCTTTATAATTCATTCTTTTCACATACAGTGCGGCGCGTTATCATGGCTAATGTCCTCCCGCCGAGCTGCCATCATCTTTTGTGGAGCTGTCAGGGTATTAAATTGACGCACCTTCCACATTTGGATAGAGGTCATTATCCTGCCGCCCGGTTGCATTGCCTCTGCTGTGCAGGTTAACTGCTTGAGGTCTTTCATCTAGATAAATGTTTCGCCAGCACTTTGGCTGTGTGATGACATGAGCCATCCTTGGAGGTCGCAGAGTGATGCTATGATAAGCTGTTCCCTGTGTGTTCACAGAGCCGGAAAGGGCTGGAGCCCCAACTTCATAATAGGCCTAAAAATAAGAGCAAATGCTCTTACTTGAGCAGATGTTCCTAGATTGGGTCTCTCTGTTAAAAAGTTTCTTTTCCTTTTGGGAGGCTGGGGTGGCGGGGTCATATGTATCCCAGGCTGGCCTCATACTACTTACATAGCTCAGGCTGGCACTGAATTCCTGCACTTCCTTCCTGAGTGTTGGGCTTACAGGTGTATACTACTGTACCTTGTTTAAAAAGGAAAACTTTTGCTTTTAAGTGTTTTTTTTATATCAGTGTTATGAATGATCTCACTAAGTTTGTCTGAATCCACCCTTCAGAAATCAGTGTGTCTGTCTAATCAGTAGTTTAATGTGACATGGTAAAGTCTTTGCAATATTAGTATCTTGAGCAACTCAAAGGCCACAGCATTCATTAGTCACTTTAATACTGCCTTCCACATAGGAAGATGGATTTCATATAAAGAGATTCAATTAAGCCCTTTCTCCTCAGTGACAGCTGATTAATTAATTTTAAAAATAATTCCAGTTGCTTGTGCTGGATTATTTCTGAGGAGTAATATACTAAAGAAAGAGGAAATAATTTTAAGTGATCTTATTTAACCAGGTAAGTTTTACAACAAATTATTTTGAATTCTCAATTTTCACTCAGTTTTTAGATAATTTTCTAATTGGTGCTGACACCATGTCTGTTTCTACCATCAGTGTCATCAAAGGACCTGAAAGACGCTTTTAGGAGGGTATTTAAGAATTGATAAACTGTTGTCTCTTCTAACATTTAAACGAACACCTAACACCCCAAGGAACTAAATCTCATGATACTGTATAACTTGAAGCCAAGCAACATAATTTTAACATTTGATCACCATGTTTCTACTAGGTAACATCTTTTTTAAAAGCACATGATTATTTCCAACAGTTGACTAGATTTCCAATTGCTAGTTATGAATGAAGATCACCTGTGTATAATCCTCCAATTTTTATCATAAAACAAAATTTAAATCCTGCTTAGAGAGGGCCATCTTCTTGGATTGGAGCTAGAGAGCTTAAATGGAGTGAAGGGTTATCCATTTCCATAGTATCCATTAGTCTGTGTGGAAACAAGCTTCAGTGAAGCAGTGGGTCTTCCCTTTGCTGGTGGATTTTCTGTGCCTTTCTTAAATTACGTGATCATCAACACATTGCCCAACCTAGAAAGCTCAGTGTCTTCCATGACCTCTGACCTCCCTGTCTTCTTAACCTGAGACCAAGAAGGCACCAAGGCCTGCCACTCTGCCTTCCAAACATCATCTTCAACTCCAGTTTTCTCTTCTCTACTCCACACTCTCTTCTTGCTTGGAGATCATTTTTTTCTCTTTCCTGCTTCCTCGGTTCCTGGTGACTCCTGTTCCTTACCATCATCCCTCCCTTTCTCCTCTAAGAGAAGCTTCTTTGTCTGGCATCCATTGGGTGGGTGGGTTCCTGCTTAGACATAATTTGCTGGCCTCCATTTGCTAGAAGGTTAGAGAATTCCAAGTCCTAGGTAACTGGCTATGACTCGTCTTTCCTACTAGTTCCTGAAACTTAGTCTGTGCTCTGGTGAAGGAAGTCCAAGAATTCCCTTGGACTTATTTCAAGGAGTCTTTTTGTAAGTTTCCATGAAGACGTAACTTTTTCTTTGTCTCTTACGTTGCAACTTGCTATTTCATACATACCACATTTTTCTTTAATTTTATGACTACCCTATGAAAGTATGAGCCATATGAGCCTTGAGATAATAAAATTAAAAGTTGAATCCACTTATTGGTGCCCAGAAAACCTCCACCTGCACACATCTAGGTCCATTCTCTTGATGGATAACTGTTCTTCCCAGAAGACATCAGCCCACCTGGAAAGCAGGCCAACCCACTCTCATCAACCTCACTAGAAGGATTTCCAGGAAAAGTTTAGTTGCACTTTCAATTACTATTTTCCATTTTGAAACATGTTTGATAAGTAATATAGAAATCCTCTTTATAAATGGTAATTCAACCCAGAAGAAAATTTTACATTTTAAATCATATTGTCTTGTTTTATTTTGCTTTAAAAAACTATTTATTGGTGTGTGTGTGTGTGCATGTTCCAAAGTGTATGTGGATATTAGAGTACAGTTTATAGGGAAAAGTAGTTCTCTCCTTCTACACTGTGGGTCCATGGACAGAACACTGGGCATCAGGCTTGGCAGCAAGCACCTTTGACTACTAAGCCATTTGCTGGCCCTTTCTTGGAAATTTTTAGTTGGTTTTAAGTTCATGTACACATTTATGATGTGGATTATAATATAATGATCAATTGTATTGCACAGTATCTCCCCATCCATGGTTTCATTTACCTAAAGTCAACTACACTCACAAAAATATTAAATAGAAAATTCCAAATTCCTGTGTATTCTTTAAGTTGCATGCTATTCTGAGAAGTATGATAAAATCGCATGGCCTCCCGCTACCTCTTGCCCACAATGTGAACTAGCCTTTTGCAGTGTTCCCACACTGTATAGACTCCACCCAGTAGTCTCTTTATCACCAATTCTTCTGTCAGCTCAACCCTGTGGTGTCGGAGTGCTTGTATTCACATAACACCTCTTTCACTAAACAATGTGACCTAAGCACAGGAGCAGTAATGCTGACATTCTCATCACAGTGTGCTGTAGTAGTTAATCTCTGTGTCTCATTTTGTATGGAACATTATAGATGGATGTGTAGGAGGAATATATATATGTGTGTGTGTGTGTGTGTGTGTGTGTGTATACATATTATATATGTGATATATATGTATACATGTATACATATATACATACATACATATATATATATATCAGATCTGGTACTACTCAAAACTCTAGGAATTCCCTGGGTGTTTTAGAATGTGTCTCTACAGATCAGGAGGGTTGTTATGTTAGAATACAATTCTGTTAAGGGATATGTACTGATAGTATTAATTGAAAGAATATGTGATGTAGGTTTTTCAATAGAAGAATTTACTCATGTACTTCAAAAAAATGGTGCTGAACATCAAATATGGAGCCTCACACATACCAGACAAGCCCTTTACTACTGAGCTTTTCCCCCAGCCTGGCTACAACTTTTAATATTGGTTTGAATAGAATGTAGGCAGCTCTGTCTTGTTCATGTAAAACACGGATTGCAATGTCTCACTGTTGAGTGTGTTGGCAGCTGGGCCTTGTTATATATGGCCTCTCTTATGTGAAGACACACTCCTTTTGTACTGAAATTGTTGGGAGTTACCATGACAGGATGTTGAACACGGTTAAATTCTTAAATAATTTGGGAGCTCATTTGTTTATATTGTTATGTATTGGAGTGTTTTGTCTGCATGTGCGTGTGTGCACCGTGTGCATGTAGAAGAAGCATTGCATCCTTTTGGAACTGGAGTTGGAGACAGTTGTCAGCCACCATGTTGGGGTAGGAACTTGAACCCAGGTCCTCAGGAAGCATAGTCAGTGCTCTTAACCACTAAGCCAGCTCTCCAACCTGCTGTCAAATTCTTTTTCTTCTCTTTCCATAATAATGATTTCTTTTTCACGTTGTTAATGTGGTGTGCTGGGACTTTAGGCATGAGCCACCATGTAAGTATTCATGCGCCATCTTCTCTCTCTCTCTCTCTCTCTCTCTCTCTCTCTCTCTCTCTCTCAAGGCAGGATCTCACTATGTAGCCCTGGCTAGCTTGAAATGCAGTATGTAGATGAAACTGGCATCAAACTCGAAGAGATCCTCTGTCTCCTGAGTTTTGAGATTCATGGCATGAATGACCATGACCAGCTACTCATACACTTTTAAAATAGAGGAGAATAAATCAAATTTTCATATTCTATTACACCTATTTGAAAGAAGTACATAAAAATTTTTGTTTTAAAGTACCAATGTTTTCAATAAACCAAAACTTTACAGTCTTTGCTATTTACAACTGTAATTTTTAAAGTCCTGTTTTAACTAGGAAATATGCAGATACTTAAATAGATGTCTAACAGATTAACAAAAATGTGCATAAAATAGTAACCAATAAAGAATGAGAACTATTAAATGATCAAATTCTAACCCTGGAAGTGCTGGACAGATGTGAGAAATGTTTATCCTCCGTAATTTTAGTGCTATCGATGGGTAAGGAGACAGAATTACTTTTCCCCTGAAGTATCAAACCATGCATAGCTAAAGGCTGACCAGTGTCCGACCACCCCAGGACCCGAGGCTTCTGTAACAATAGAACTGCCTGCAAGGCAGAGGGCCTGCTTAATCTCAAGTGGTAGCAAACATTTAGGACTTCTCACCAAAGTATAAACCCTCCTCTTTCTTGCTTTGTCATTTACTGTCCTCACTGAAGATCTAAGCATGAACGAAGCTAGGTCAAGAGGCCAATGTTCTTTTTAGACTTTGGAATCATATCACTGAGAAATCGGTGACAGCTGGAACCATCCATAGACATGCAGATTTCTGCTCCTGCTCTTGTACTAAAAGCTTGTGGACATTGTGGTAAATGAACAAGGTTGCTTTTAATGGATCCAGACTTACCTGAGTAGAGCTGTATGATTAACACAACAAAGATACCACTCTACCTTGTGTGTGTGTGTGTGTGTGTGTGTGTGTGTTGTATGCATATTCGTGTGAGAGAGCAGAAGTGTGTGTCAATACACACTTGTGGCTGTGCCTCTGGAGGCCAGAGTTTAGTGTTGAGTGTCTTCCTTGGTTGCTATCCCAATTTATGTACTGAATCATCATCTTTTGCTGACTCTGAGCTCTCTGATTTGTGTGGTCTAGCTAGCCAGCTTTGCCCTAGGGATCTCCTGTCTCAGCCTACCTAGCTGAGCTGGGATTGTAAGTGGGCTACCATGCTCACCTGGATTTTTTATATGGGTGCTGGGAATCCAAACTCCAATACTCATGCTTGCACAGCCACTGAGCCATCTCCCCAGCCTCCACAATTTTTATTGTAGAAAAACTTTATCCATACAGAAACTTAGAGGAATGGAACCCTGTATGCCCATTGTCAATGCTTTCTCCCTATGGCCGTTACCCATTGTCCCCATTCTACTGAGATGATTTCAGCAAGTGCAAGTCAACTGTGTTTCATTTTAAACTATTTTGCTGTATGTTTTTATGCACAGTTGCCTTTTTATTATGAGTAAGGGTATGTGCATGTGAGTGCAGGTGCCCATGAGGCCAGAGCATTAGGACCCACCTTCAGCTAGAGTTAAAGGCAGCTGTAAGTTGCCTGATGTGTGCTGGAAACAGAACTCAGTTCCCCTGCAAAACCAATGTTCACTCTTAACCTCTGAGCAGCACTCTATTCCTGATACTCACCATCAAACCACAACAACTGCTCCTGGTTCCATCCTTCTCCTAGTAGCATTGAACGTTTAACTGGCATTTGCTCTTCTGAATCTGTCCTGTGTATGTATCAGCTTTTAATTTGCTCAAATCAGATTTCTTTCTCTCTCCTCTGCTTCCCCCACCTTCCCCTTTCTTTTCTTTTCTGTTTGACATTTGTCTGAAAAAACAAGCTGATGGTTCTGCAGGGTTTTCCCACAGTTGGTTTTTCTGTTTGCATTCGTGTGTCCTTTAACATATTCCCCTCCCTCATATTTTTATAAACTGCTACTGAGTTTTGATCAGACACTGATTTAATGTTTGAGCAAAATACTTGGAGATAATGATATGGTATTCTTCCATATCAGTTTATAATTATCAGGCATTGCAAAATAATGGTATTGTAAGTTCATAAGTTCTTATTAGTTCATTAACGAAAATATTTCCATAAATAAAAACTTCTCTTTGTTGATCATTTTGCCACCCTAAGGAACACTTCATATAGAAAAGACAAAATAAAAGTGTGCTTCTTTCTCTTGGCAATGAGTTACAGCACAGACATGGTGGCATACAACCGTAATCTTAGCACTTGGATCTCTTTGAATTTGAGGCCAGCTTGATCTTATATATAGTGAGTTCCAGGCCAACCATGGATACATAGTAAGACCTTGTCTCAAAACAAAACACAGCAAAACACATGTCTCCCCAGCATGATCAACATGTTTTGATTTGACCTTGAGGCAATGGGAGAGTCTTTCCAGGCTGTTTATCACTCATTGTGACAAGACGCTGATAATTTCTAGTGGCTCCTTTCTTTATTCTAGGACAAGATATCCCAGCCTCATGCTTCTCCTGCATCAGGCCCGGAATCAGCCTTTGAGTATGGAAGGTCCAAATTAACCCTGGGCTGGTCAGGACACAGATCACGATGAGCCTGTATATTTTGAATGTGAAACAGTGATTGTACTAATAATTTCCTTCTGATTTCACCTTGCAAACTCTGGGGTGTTCTGTCCTTTGTACATGCTGAATTATAGACAAAGTGCTGCTCACCCACTCATCCCACACTGCAGGGTAGCCTTGTAATGACAATGTGACTCTTATGAATGGCTTAAGACTTTCACTCCCTTCATCCCTCATATTATAGTTAGTTGTTTTAATTCATACAGGCAAATGGTACCCATACTGCACGGACAAGTTGTTTGTAGCACAACTGTCAAATTTTTATATTTTAAAATCATTTGGAACAATTTCCCCTCTATGTTGCCAACAGCATCAACAAGCTTATTAACATTTTTATGATTGCCTTTTAATATTTTTGTAGGTTATTACAATAGCTTCTGCTTATCCATGAAACCATGGTTTCAGTTTCCCATGGTCAACCATAATCCCCAAACACAGTATTAAATGGAACATTCCAGAAATGATTCCTGAGTGTTCATTCATGGGTCTTGCTGACCAGTATGATAACATTTTGCACCTGAATCATTTTATCTCTCATGTTTTACATGATGACTGCATTTGTGTAACATTTGTTACAGGTTCAGCAGTTGCTTGGCTATCAATCCAATAACTAATTCTTGCTTTACATAAAGTGGTCACAAAACACAAATGTAGTGAGACACTATAGCATCAGAGATAACAGAAAAGATGTTAATCCCACCATAAATGGCAAGGTTACCGGAAACAGGACAAATCCTGGTATGTTTGGAATTTAATTGGATCTATAATTTCACTCATTCACTGGAAGCCTTGCAAACTATCCCTCTTGGGAGGAGGGGATTTCTGTGTGGTGAGATACATTTATATTCTTGAAATCAGAACTATAAAACAAGATAGATTCAGGAAGTCTTTTCATCCCTGGCTCTCCCTTTTCTGTACACTTTTCTTAGATTTTGTGACATACCTTCCATTAAGTAATACATTCATGATATACCTTCCACTAAGCCATGAGTTGTGTTAAAGTTATATAAGGAATGGAGGAACAAGGAAGGGAGTTGGACTTCTTCATGATAAGAACAGATAGATATATCTATATTTATGACTTTTTTCTTAGACAGACATCAGTGTGCTTCTGTCCGTGACACAAACACCAACCAACAGCCACACCACGTTAAGAAGAATTTGAAAAAGGGGGGGGGGGGGGTAGAAGGAAATCACTTTTATCTTTGAGGAAATGTAAGATTCATATTGGAAAACTTTGCATTGAGAGGTTCACCAAAGATTTAGTTCTTGCTAACTTTTAACCAATACCAATTTACATGAAAATATTGAGGGATACCTTTTGCCCTGGAGAGAGAGAAATAAACGTGTTCACTGCCCTTGATGGAGGAGAGCTCTCCAGAGTTTACCGGTTTACAGGCAAGAAGTGAAGATGCTAGCCCTAAGACTCACGCCACCAACCTCTACTGCCTAGTTGACTGCTGAAGGATTCCATCTAGTTACAAGATAAAAGACTCAAAGCTTTAAAAAAAAATTAAGAAAAGTCCTTTCTATTGCAAGAAGAAAACAGATTGTTTCCATTAATTTTACGAATGATTTTATTTGCATTGGCTAAAAACTAGGTCTGGTTGGGGTGGTGCACAGTGGGAGAGAGGTCTGCCAAGAAGATTACAGTCTGTGTCACAGGCGTGCCTTGCATTAATGTCTCTGTGGCCACAGGGCACACTCAGAGCTGATCTCTTCCTGCACTTCATCTGCCCCTCTCAACCTTTCTCCACTCATTCCTGTCCCACTGGGCTCCTGGGAGCCTACTACTCCATTATTCTGCATTTCTGATTAGCATCCAAGGCTCACCCATCAGCCTCCTGAACCCCTGCTCTGCTCCTCATTCTGACATCTCACTCCTGGATTCCTGTAAGAGTTTTTCCAAACTAACTGAACAGCTGATACTGACTCTTGGCTGACTGCAGGCTCTCCTTTACCCTCTTGTGCCTGAATGGTGACACATGAATCTTCCAAGTGCTGTTCACATAATGTTGTCTGTGGTGGGTAGTGTGTTCCCTGAAATATTGTGTGTTCCCCGAAATAAACATATCTGGGGTCCGAGAACAGACAGCCACTAGAACAGAGCCAGAAATGGTGGCTAGAAAATGGGTCAGAGCAAGCCATAGCAGAAGTTGGGCGGTGGTGGTACACACCTTTAATCCCAGCACTTGAGAGGCAGAGCCAGGTGGATCTCTGAGTTCAAGGCCACTTTAGAAACAGCTAAGCATGGTGATCCACGCCTTTAATCCCAGAAACCCAACCTTCAATCCCAGGGATTGGGGGCAGATAAAGAAAGGTATATAAGGCATGAGGACCAGGAACTAGAGGACTAAAGCATGTAGTTAGTTAAGCATTTGGTTGGTTAAGCGTTCAGGCTTTGGAGCAACACAGTTCAGCTGAGATTCATGTGGAGGAGGACTCAGAAACTTCCAGCCTGAGGAAACAGAATCACCTGAGGAACTAGCAAGGTGAGATAGCTGTGGCTTGTTCTGCTTCTCTGATCTTCCAGCATTCACCCCAATAACCTGCCTCGGGTTTGATTTTATTAATAAGACTCTTTAAGATTCATACTACAGTTGTTCCTTTCCAGAATATGAAAGTAACCCCTCATCTGTCTGACTTAATACCTTTCACAAGCTGAATCTGTTCTAATATTATTTACTCTACAAAGTCTCACTTCCTCTGCTGAGGCCAAATTCTGTCTCTCTGACTATCAATACCTGAAGTTTACTCAGATTCAAATTATAGGAAGTTCAACCATTTTTCAATGGATTGCTATAATCCTCCCCATTGCTAGAGGAAAGAAACAAAATAAGATGTCATGGCAGATATAAAGAGTATGGAAGTAGTCTCTTGCTTTGCAAAAATGAAACCTCTTACCCACATAGTATGAGTTGTCTGGCATCATATTCAAGTAGAAAAAGTAGAATCTGGGACCATAAAATGGGAATGGAAGTCCCAGCTTTGTCACTTATGAGAAGTGGGGTCTGAAGGACACTCTGTGATATCCACTTGTATCTTCCATTAGATTAAAAAGCAGACAGCTTTATCACTAGTTGACTTAAAGAGTATGGAAGAAGATGCAACTCTTTCTCTAAGAATTTATGATCCCAGTCAGGCATGGTGGGTATTGAATCATTCAGGCAGCCTCGTTTTTCCCATGGCGATGAGTCGTTGGACTACAGTACTCACTGTTTAACTAGGAGACACAGCCACCTCAGGCTCCACCTTCACAAAGTGTTGTCGTTGTCCCCCTGGGAATGAGACTTACCCATAGAGATAGAGCTAACTCTGTCTTGTGTATAAACACAGTTCATTAGGAGGTCCTATCAATGTCTGCTGCTTCATTTCCCCAAGATCTGGGGAAGGCATTCCAACAGAAGCCAGAGGACAGGTATCTAGGAGTTACTGAATGTCATTACTGACTGACCAACAAGCCATTGCATGGCTTCCAGGGATCTGACATGACTGGAGTATCAAGGAAAATAAATAAATAAATGAATGAATGAACAAATGAATGAATAAATAAACAAATAAATAAATAAGAGAGAATGAACAGAAGATCTAAGGTTGAGTGGCCTCAGCTCTTTTCTAGAAAAACCACAGCACTCCAGAACGTCAGTGTGTTTGTTATATAGGGAGACAAGGGGTTTTTACTTACAGCTGAACGAGGAGGTGGGGCTATTACAAACAGATGAACAAGGAGGCAGAGTTATTATGTACAGCTGCATAAGGAGGTGGGCAGGACTAGGCCATCTTGGTAAGGAACAGTCTCTGTGGAGAGCAGTCTTCAGCCGTAAATATCTGAGGGGAAAAGTCTATGGTGGATGTAGCTTTCTACACATTCACCATTCACACTCAGACCCCCATGGAAGGCTTTGCCATCCCTCTGAGCCCCACTCAGAGAAGTCTTTGTGATTCCCATGGGCTGAGTCATTGGGGATCTTGGTATGGCTGTGTCCATGTTAACAATACACACTTACTCAGTGCTTTCTCTGATCCCTACAACTGACAAGCCCAGATCTGTGAGTGGGTATTAGAGATGATATCATGCTTTTCTAGAGATGAGTAGAAAGCCATTCTTTGTTATTTTCTATGATCTCAGAGAGGTCAAGAGAGATTTCCAAGAGAGGAAGACAAATCTGGAGACCAAACCGTTAGACTCATGTTCAGGCGTGGAAAGGAACATAGCCCACAAATGTCAGTAAAAACAGAAGTGAGAACAAGCAAGATGGCAGCATTTCAATGAGCAGCTGTGACTCATGTGTCACTAATGAGAAGAGAGTAGCAAACTGCAGCCTAAGTGACTTCATCCTCAAGTAGCTGTGGACATCAGAAGTAGGAGTCCCCCCACTTATGTAACCCAGAAGCCTCTTTGGCCCACCTTTTGCTCAGTTCCCAGTATTGCTTCTTATATCTGTTGTCTCATGTTACATCAGCACTGGGGTGGAAGATGCTTTGAGCCTGTATGGCACCTGGTGCTTCTTCATCATGATCCATTCCAAGGAGACAGAAGCCATGGCTGTCAACCTGCACAAACCACTATAGCAACCAGAGTCAAGTTTCATGTCCATTCCCCTCTACTCCTGTGCCAGAACTTCTAAAGAGAATTCTGTTTCCCTCTAGTTTTGTTTTTAAAGACTAAGCCTCCTTCATCATTTAAACAAAAGGCAAGAAAGATGTAGAAAGTTTAGATTTCAATGTGCAAAGTCCATTTCTTTCCTTAAATATCCTCAACTTGGGCTTAATTGTAGAAGGGGTTAAGGTCTGAAACTACCAACAGGCCCCTATCTCCATATTTAGACTCTTTCCTCAGAGTGTTTCCTTAACAGATCACAAACTTGTTCAGATGACAGGCACATTGAAATGACTGTCAGTGTTTCAAAGGAAAGAAGGAAGAGGAAGCTTCAAGAAAGACAAATGAGCCTTGGATTTGCTGCATTTCAATTGGGGAAAAACGGCTCAGAATCTTCCATATGCTGTGGTTTGAAAACTCTTAGGCTAATGTTCAAGAGAAGGGCATGAGATAAATTTTTTAGGAAACTGTGGATCAGTGAACTAAAGCAAGTCTGTGTAAATTACCTTGGACACCCAAGCCAGCAAGCCAATCGGCAAGAGGGACAAAGTAGGGGAGCACTTAGGTGTGGTTGCTATGGCAACCATATGCTGATTGAAATGTTTGGGAACTCATGAATCATAGCTGACTCCACATTCTCCTTCCTCTTGCCTGGCTCCTGAAGGTTTGAGGTCCTTGGAGTCTTGATGCTATGGAGTCACCTCACAGAGAGATGCCAGGAGCCCAGAAGAAGCTGTCTCCTGACAAGGAAGGCACAAACAGTGCCCATACCTGAGAGGAATTGGTGTGGTGGTATTGTGTTCCCCAAAATATTGTGCACCCTAATAAACTTATCTGGAGTCAAAGAACAGAACATCCACTAGATACAGAGGCTAGAAAATGGTGGCACTCACACCTTTAATCCTAGCATTCCAGAGGCAGAAATCCCTCTGGATCTCTGTGAGTTCAAAGAGCCAGGCATGGTGACTCATGCTTTTAATCCTAAGAAGTGAGCCTTTAATCCCAGGGAGTGATGGCAGAAAGCAGAAAGATATATAAAGCATGAAGACCAGAGACTAGAAGCTTTGGGCCAGATTAGGCTTTTAGGTTTTTGAGCAACAGTTCACCTGAGATCCATTCTGGATGAGGACTCGGAGGCTTCCAGTCTGAGGAAACAGGATCAGTTGAGGAATTGGCAAGGTGAGGAAGCTGTGGCTTGTTCTGCTTCTCTGATCTTCCAGTGTTCACCCCAATACCTGGCTCCAGGTTTGATTTTATTAGTAAGATCTTCTAAGATTCCTGCTACAAATAGGGTAAGGTTTAGATAAAGTTTATGAGGAAAGTAAAAGTGAGCAAGGGTGATCCAGAGGCCAGGCTTCCCAGCCACATCCCAATATGCCACAGTCCTGGCATGACAGAACCAAGGTAAGGCCCTGAGAACCAGCCCAGCCTCTGGAAGCAGATGGGGACCAGAAGCTGGGTTTACAGCAGGCAGAGGAGCCCTGGTGGTGGTGGTGGTGACTGCATGTCAGGAGGAGGAGTGGGACACTTCTCAACTGCCATTGCAGCTCTCTGCTTTCTCAGCTACAGGATGGCTTAAAACACCCAGCCTGCAGGTCGCCTGAGGCCTGCAGACACATTCAACTCTCCCCAGGCACTCAGATTAGCTGTGGCCACAAGCCTCTCTGTGAGGAGAAAGAAGATGGGTGGCCAGATTCAGAACAACTGAAAGGTTTTGGCTAATGTTGAGTCTACCAAAAAAAAAAAAAAAAAAAAACATGCAAAGCCTTTTATTTTCATAACCATGTAGTACAAAATACAATTTGCTAAAGAAAGTGAGTAATGAGATTTAACATTAGTAAGGACTAATTTCCACTTCTTGTTCATTTCTGATACTGATATTAATAAGGGAGAAAAAGAAGGGAGAATAGGGTTCTGCTTGAGGAAAGGTGCTTTCTACTCAGCTCCTTACCTAGGATCACATGAAGAACAGGGATCCATACCACCCATGTAGTGCCCCCTGTTTGCTGTTGCCTTCACTGGATAGAATGTTCCAGACTTCTCCTCTCTAGAAGAAAATGTGCTACACAGCCTGGGATTTTTAAAAATTGCTTTTCCTTGTCTTTGTATGTTTTGTCATGAGAGAGGGGTGTCCCTAGAGTGCTCCCTTTGTTCCTTCATGTACTTTTCATGGGTGGCATTTCCCTGGCACTGTGCTGGGGCTGATGTCTACTAGGAGGGAGGCTGCTGGGTGCTACAGCAGGCTGACATCCTGGCAGAGATCCTTGGCCTGTGGCCCACAGAGAGGCCAGAGGTCTATGAACTGACTGAGATTGGGTGAAATCTTCTGCATGCAGCTGAACACGCTGCTTCCTGGAGAATCTGTCTTGTGGTCATCTGGTTCTCGAGGTTGTCATTGATTGAGAAGATGAGGAACTCCAGAGGCTGAGAGCCCTCTGCTCACTTGTAGCAGTTGTATTGATCAGTTTATTGCCACCTGAGGCTTTGGTGACAGTAGAAAGAGGGAGTGGTGTTCAAGAACTAAGTCTCACAATTTGGGTATTTATTCATCCAATTTGGAAGCAATTTATGACTGGAGGTTAAGTCTGTATATGGTTGGATTTTAGTAGCAAAGAATTTATTGTCAAGAGACTGTTGTGGCACAGGTATGTCCTTAGCATAATAGCCCTCCAAATAGTCACCATGATGGGCTGTTTTGTTGGAGTTGTCATAGTGTTTGTACAATCCCGTTGAATGTTCTTCTCACATAAAGCTGTCATTTCTGTTGTTTCTGAAGCACCTGTATTTCTTTTTCTGCTTGCACGAACTGTTGCTCAGAGCAATGCCCTGACATTGATTTCTTCTCTTACCTGAACCACTGTCTGTGTCAGATCCCAGAGGTCTAGGGAAAAGTTGCCATTTTCTCCTTCACATTTTACCCAACATAAATCAGAGTCTAAAATCAGCCGTGTTAGAGTTGCTCTTGATAAGGAAGTACTGAGAAAGACAAATTAAACTTTATTATATTAGTCTAAACACATATCCTGTTTGGCCAAAAACACTCCAAAATTGATTATGAGAATTCTATTGTCTGAAGCACTGAAACATGGGAGGTTTATTATTAAAATCGAATTTCTGAGCTGGGATTCATGCCCAGGTTCATTGCTGTGGCGGCTCATGCAGGACAACTGACTCCAGTATTTGCCAAAGGAATAAAACCAATGTGGCTCACGAAGCTCATTGGGCTCATCCTCTTTTTAATCAATAGACTTTATACAATATACTGCCTATTCTGCCTGTTTAATCATTATTTTTAAACAGAGCTATGATGATTTTTCCCTGTGATAACATGAAACAGCCAAGCGACTAGATTTTTTTCCCTTTAATTCCAAATGACACCAAGTACTGAAAAGCCAGAGCTTTTGAAAAGGACTTAGCAGAAAGTCATGAGATGTGATAGGTGCTGAGGGTGCAATTTTAATGCCAGCAGACTGGAAAACAAACAGCGCAACCCAGACAGGATGTGACTTTCTTCTTTAGCATCTCTGTAAAGAGGAAATAAGATCTTTCTGGGATGTGCTCCCCACTCACAGGTGTGAAAGACAAAATGTCACATTCTTGCCCCCCAGCTTTGTGTGGGGTGCTGGTGTGGGGCAAAGTGAAGAGGCACTGCATCCAGTCTCATAACATAAGCTCCAATCAGTTAGTGTGCTTGGTGCTTTCACTTAGTCTGCCACTGGTGGACAGTACAAAAGCATGGAGCATCCCTTAACCCCACCAGCCTGGAGCACGCTGGCTCCTCCCACTGCATTCTCCAGCCCTGTTGCTAGTGGAAGTGAGAAATTGACCCCAGGCCTGCAACCGCTGTTCTTTGCTCTGGCACTCCACTGTGGAGCTGTTGGCGTGTCCATGGTTTTATCCCAGGAGGAAACCAGTTGTGCTCTTGTGAATGTCTTAGTCATCAGACATTACAGGCTTCACATCTGTAATGAGTGGCAACCCCTCGTGCAGATGCACGACCACAGTGAATCAAGACAAGTGACGATGTTTTCTAATTTAGTACAGTTGCTCTTTCAAGGGCTTGATGGCATTTCAGAATGCCAAATTCTGCAATTGGGAAGTCTGTCTGAGGTTGTGTGTTAATCAAAAACAGCCGATCATGTCTGAATTATAAAGGACAGCACAGCAATAAAGTGGAGTTATTCTTGCATTTTCTGCCTTCTAACTACACAGACAAATGTAAAGACACAAGTGAACAAGCTATGTACCAGGCACCTAATGCATCCTCCCAGGGCATGGAAATCTCCAAATGGTTCCCAAGGGCTATGCTCTGCAAATTATGGTCCTTGTGAGGAAGCTTAATTTCTATGTCCTCATTCATCCCTGGCGCTGAATATTTCTCACGGGTAAAATAAAACATTTCAGCATTTAACGTTATAAAACCTAGTACTTAGCAATTGCAGTGGTCGTTGGAAAAAGCAACTGAACTGTCCAATTTGATGACATCTTAAAGAGGACATTGGTTGCCTACAGCCCTTACAACAGCACCTCAAGACTTCAGAAGTGTGAGGAGCATGTGTCTTTCCCTGGGTTGGGACATGAGACTATCCCGCTTAAAGCACCACTTCACTAGATGTAGCATAAAGCCTCAACTCCTAAGCAAACCTCTAAGGGCTCCCACTCTGCCCAACTGGTCTGCCTCTCATGTTCCCTGCATCCACAGGCTGGCATGCAAGCATGCACCTGCTGCAGTTGCTGCCTCACAGTCCTGGATTAGCAGGTTCAAACCCTTCCTCTTTCTCTGGACACTGTGTCTAGACTTACCTTTCTTATTTTTTATATGTATGTATATATGTGGTGTGTCTACATGTGTATACATGTTCACATGTGTGGGTACACAGATGAAGACACATGTAGATGTTTTCATCAATTGCTGTTTACTTTGTTTTTGCTGAGACAGGGCCTCACACAGAACCTGGAGCTTGCCAGTTTCAGCTACTCAAACTAGCTGGCTTGATCCAGTCATCCTTGTCTTTGCTTCCCAAGCACTGGGATTACAAGCAGCCTCCACACCTACACAAATTTCATGTGAGCTTTAGGGCTCTCAAGTCCAGTCTTGGGCTTCTATGGCAAGCACTTCATCTGCTGTGCCATCTTCCCATCCCTGGTCGCCTTGCCGGAGACCCATTCTGGTGGGGTTCAGGTCCCAAAGAGGAGGTGTGCAGTCAGCAGGGGAAGGAGGAGACTGACCGGATCTGAGGGTGAATCGGGATGGCTGCCCATTTCTTGAAAAAAAGAATACACCTTTTATACTCTGCAGTTGTACCTAGGATTAAAGGGAGCCTGGGGCCATGAGATGAGGTGTGACTTGAGATAAGGGGTTGAGGAAGCAGGCATTGACCTTGACAAGTTAATATGTACTGGTCATATGTTAATGGAGGGCCACAAGTTCTTCTTGCCAGAGAGAATTCTTTTGCCCTTGTTAGCAAGCAGGAACTTTCTTCAAGCCCCTGGGGGAATGGGGACTTTTGTCTAAATGCCTGATCTTGGGAAAAGGCCTTTCTTGGAGGATCTGACACTTGATTATAGAATATTGTAGTTTTGTAAATGGCTTAGTTTATTCAAATAGCTAAAGCTTACAGCGAGCAAAGATGAAGCTAGGCAGTATTACCATGAACCCAAGTAGACCTTAGGAACTTATAAATTTTGATTATCAAATATACCTTCTCTATCAAGCCTAGGTTACTTATCTAAATTTTCTATAGGTTTGATGTTAACTTGTTTGGGAGTTGGCAGTTATCATGACCTAGGGTTCCACAGTAGCGGGGATTTTTTTCCAAAGAATTATTTTGTTTAGGCTGCCATTGTATACGTTTTCATCCTTCAAAGCCTGCACAAAATTTCCCAGAGGGAAAGGCATAAGAATGAAAGCAAAAGGGTGCTGGAGAAATGTGGTTGACAAAGTCGAAGTGCTGGGACCTTGTCAAGCAGCACTGGTCACCATGGGGTGCACACCACCTTCTCATGCACAATTCTTCATTGCGTCCACAGTTCTAGGGCAACACTTGCGCATCCTGTTTTGACGTGGGGACAGTCCTTTCCTGGCCAAACTCTAAGGCTCTTTAAGTACCAAACAGCTCTGATACGTGTTTGACAGTCTTGTTGGCCCTGCTTGACTGTGTCCTGTGCATAATGTGAAGGGAGATACCTAACAACCGTTTCTGGAAATGTGAGCTCCGACTCTCTCCTATCAACTCAAGTGTATGTGCATGTTTCAGATCACCTTTGGGACTTTGCTTTAATAGCAAGGCCTGGCATTATTCTGCCCTTTTACACTTTTAAACTCTACTGCATGTGAAAATAGGTGCCCAGAGCAGGGCATGGTGGTTCCCGTTTGTAGTCCCAGCATTTTGAATGGTGAGGAAGGAGGGATACAAAGTGATAATTTTTTTTGTCATGAAAAATAGATGCTGTGGTGGTTTAAGAGAAAATGGCCCCCAAAGCGAGTGGCATTATTAGTGGGTGTGGTCTTGTTAGAGTAAGTGTGCCCTTGTTGGAGGAAGTGTGTCACTGTGGGGTGGGCTTTGAGGTCTCATATATACTCAAGCCACACCTAATGAGACAGATCACTTCCTGTTATGAGTCAAGATGTAAGAACTCTCAGCTCCTTCTCTAGCACCACGTCTGCCTTTGTGGTGCCTTGCTTTCCACGGTGATAATGGACTAAACCTCTGAACTGTAAGCCACCACAGTTAAATGTTTTCCTTAATAAGAGTTGCTGTAGTCATGGTGTCTCTTCACAGTAGATGTGTCTATGGCAAATGCATCCATGGAACTGTAGTGAGGCCTACGTTATGACCATGCCTTCAACAGCCTGGGACAGAATGTGACGCATCACAGCCCCAATAAAAAGAGGTGACTCCAAAAGTGCAGAGTTGAGGTTGGATCTCTTCTGAGGAGATGAGTGAAGACTCAGTTACATCTAGGGGCTTGAGATGGAGGAAGGCTGTGGAGCCAGTTCCTGTTTTCTTATCACTGAGCTTTTGCTCTTTTCTTTATATTTTTGGCTCACGTTTTTAGGTGGAGACACCAGCATGTTTCTCTTTTCATATAATAAAGTACCAATCTTGCCATCTCTCTTTTTCTAATAAACTTGGAGGCTACCACATATTAACCCTGTTGTTCTTGCCCGGGTCCCCAGCTCATTCTGGCTTGCCTCAGTCTTAAAACTAAACCTTGGCCGGGTGGTGGTGGTGCACACCTTTAATCCCAGCACTTGGGAGGCAGAGCCAAGTGGATCTCTGAGGTGGAGGCCAGCCTGGTCTACAGTGAGAGATTCAGGACAGGCACCAAAAACTACACAGAGAAACTCTGTCTGGAAAAACAAAACAAAACAAAATAAACAAAACCAAACAAAACAAAAATCCAAACCTCACTTCATAGGTGCACCTCCATCCAGGCAAACTGGGACTCCCATCTCTCAAGTTTCTGGAGGTGTGAGTCCTGCTGTCAGTGCTCTGGGTATTTAAACCTGTAACAGGCTTCCACAGGCAATACTCTAGAAGGCACGGAGCTAATGGCTAAAGGATCAGAACTTCTTTTTTAAGAAACTCAAGTTTATGGAAGCTGTTTCTCCCACGGGTCTTAGTTTCAGATGCTTTCACTAGAATAAATGGAAGAACAATTTGAATAAGAGAGAGTGCCACATGGGTACAAAAAGCTAGTGTTTATTTTTCACACTAAATGTATGTTCCAAAATTACATATTTTATAGTTTGTCTTGAATCATGAAACTGTAGCAACTAATTGCACAAAATATTAAAATACTTGAACAATTAAACCTAACAGCTTGTGACTTTGTGGGGAGTGAATTCTGGAGGAGTTTGCAGTTCATGGCTGAAGCTTCCACATACCAGCATTCAGTGGTCTGCCTTTGATGGAGGAAGTGTTTACTGCTACTGCTGCAAAGTAGTTTCATGGTGCAAAACTGGGGAGCTTAGTGACCTGTCCAATGTCCACAGCCCTGAGCAGGGGACCAACCTTCATCTCTATAGACATATGTAGTATAATATGATATTCATGTTCCTGTTAAGGAAAAGTCTACAGTAAAAGTTGTAGGGCCTATGGAGGGGGAGAAGAAGAGGCAGACCATTATAAATTTACACAGCTTGACTGACAGCACAATGCTCAGGCACAGCAGGGACAAAGGAGGAACAGAGTTTACAAGTGAAAGGTGCTTGAAGCTGAGGTACCGAAGTTGGTAGGAAAGGGGGAAATACCGAGGACTCAGGCAAATGGAACATGAACAGTTCATCCCAGGGCAGAGCCTCTGGCCAAAGCAAATGGAAAGGAAGCATGTGGGGTAAGAGGGCTGTGTAGACAGTGCCGTATGCATGCCGTTGGCTGGGTTGCAGCTGTACCTCCAAATTCTGCACATGATTGGCATTACTTCATACTTTACAAGTATAAAATTAGGAAGATAGCCCCCATGATGCTGGTGTACTGACATTCTCTGCTGACCAATTATATGTTATCTTGTATGCTACAGAAATTAACTTAATTAATTAAAACTTCACAAGTTTTACTAAATATAATAGTTTATCAAGTGGGTTCAAAATTATAGGTGTTCATACATACTAAATTCAGAACCCTAAGCTTGGAAACATTTTGGACAATCATGCTATGTGAGCACTTTAAAAAAAAAAAAAAATGGGTTTACCCAAAACAGAGCCAAACCTCTCAAATATTTTAATTAAAATTCAACATGAACTTTTGAGCTTGTCTGACTGATAAATAAGCAGTCTTATGGGATTTGTGTATGTGCCCGTTGTAAGTTGTGAAAAATGCCCACCTTGACGAATTCCATGGTGTTGTATTTAATTTATTTAAATATATCGTAATAGGTCTGTAATGTATAAGGAAGGTTAAAGCATCAGAATCCTGTTTAATTAACTTAGACTCGCTTGGGAGTCAGTTACTTGTAAAGGTATGCTGAGCAAATTACAAAGCTTCAAATAATAAGAAATCCTTGAAAGGAATTAGCCACCATTGAAAACTTTTCTATTCACTTTGTCATTAAAATGGTGCCAGTGATATATTTTAGGCCTCACAGGATTTTATATATTTACATTTCATATACATACAATTATACTTTAATGTATATGTAATATTTATACTTATAAATATGTGTATTTAAGACATGGATCATGTCTTAGTTCTGAGGAGATCATCAAGAGTTTCTCTGTGCCTTCCTGGCACTCATTATGGTGGGCACCCATCCCAAAACTGTCAATCTTTTGTCTATATGTGTCTAAAATATGACCAGTGTTTGACATTTGCATAAACTTGATTTAGTAAACAGTCACACCATTAAAATAGCACAGTCTTTTCAATCAATACTAATTATACATCATATAATGCCTGGCCTTTAATGAGGACTTCAATAAATGTTTGTTGATAATGATGATTATTAAAATGATATGTTAAACCCGTCTCCTCATTTGAAAAATGCTTTGTTTTGAGACGTCAGACTTACAGCTTCGCCTGAAGTTTTTCTAATTAAAATCACCACTTTGGCACAAAAGCTTAAAATGTGCAAAGTTGCTGCAATTAGTGAATTGTGTGCCCATATGGATGTTACCAAACAGCTTTCAACTTAAAGGATTTGGGCTATTTTGAATGATAGGCCTTCTGGTAAGCTTAAAACAAAGCCTGTCTTTCTCTGTATTCGTTTTAATTAATAGTGTCTTGCTGGTCTCAAAGATGTCTTCTCTTCTGTAGGGCAGAAACATGATTGTCAGAAACCAGAAAATAAATTACCGAAGTAGGTTAACTAAGTTCCTGCTTCTGTCTATTTTATACACTCTCTCTCACCCCCTGAAGAGTCAGTACAGGGCTAGAGAAACTGGGAAACACTGATTTCAGATGTTCTGAAAGAAAACCTGTATTTCTAGCTAAATCATACAAACTCACTCAAAAAGATAGTAATTTAAACTGTCAGCAGATTTTCTGAACTGATTCCAACACTGATAAAAAGTGTTGAGTATAAAAGCTGTACAAGTGGTGTGTATGTACACACAAATGAGAATACATTTATATGTGTGTGTGATATCTGGACTTACCCCAGGGTACATAGCAATTATTGTCTTATTTGTACAATTAATTCTGTGCAATAGCAAATTCTTATTGAAGATGAATTGGGTACAAAGATTTACTGTTTTTCTCAGTCCTTTAAACAAATTAACACAGACAGCCTTAGAGACCGGGCGGTGGACCTTCCCAGACACTAGACACTTTTCATGTGAGAACTTATAGACAAGAAAGTCAAGGGAATGATTCTGAACTTTGTTCTCTGCAGAACCAGGATAAGTTCCACAGACAGTTATGCACTATAATAAAGGCTCTAATTTCTAAGAATTTTAAACCCGTCTCTCAGTACCTTTAGAAAAAGTCTGGTGACCACAGACCCCACTGATGGGAACCCAGATAGTTCCAGTTTTAAATACTGGTTTAAAAGCCATGCAGGTGAAGCAGTTTCTTAGAAGTTAGTCATTGAGTACTTAGGAATTAAGTGAACATTAAAAAAAAAAAATCTCAGTTATTGTAATTTCCCAGAGCATAGAGGAAAATGAATTTGTGCGGCAGTGAGTGTGAAGGCCTCAGTCCAGTGGGCCATCAAGGAAGCCGCACCATGGCATGGCCCCTTTGCCTTGGTTTTTCTCCTTTGTCCGTCACGGAAACCTATGGCCTGAGTCCTCTAGATGTGACACAAAGCCACCCAAGTTTTCTGTATCACCGGGTTGTTTACTTCCTTTTTCCAAGCATGTATTAAATACTTACCTTCAAATGCCCGCTGTGTGCCTCTGCTTGGGCATCTCCATCTGAGAGGGAGTTCAGCATTAGTTTTACTTGAACTCGGAAGCAGCTCAAACTAAAGTTGATGAAATGATATTCCATTGCTAAAAGAAAACTTGCTTGATGAATCCTATAGTAGATTTGCTGTATGAGGGAGCTTCCTTCCTGTCAAAAGTTAGTGTTCCTCCTCAATTAAGTAGAGCGTTCTTCGGGAATCTCTGCAATGGAGGAAATGAGCCTCTCACCCTCAGCCACACCTACACCCCGAGAACATCCTGTTCATAACTCAGGTGGCTAAAGGAAAACACATAGCTGTTTTAATTTTAAACAAAATAACTGCCTTTTTCTGGTAAGGCTGAGAGGAGAATGTGTTTTAAAATGTCTTCCTGTAGGGAAAAGAATACTTTGAAGAGGGATGGTGAGCAGACAAGGGTGGGGTGGTGGGGTTAGGAGAACCCACAATAAAAATAAACACAGCACCGTGGAGAGGCTGAACAGGCCAGCATGAAACACAGCCCATCTGATCACATGGGGACACCCAGATCTGGGGCCTCAGTTCTGCTCTGCCTCCGGCATGTAAATGGCATGCATGTGTGTAGTGGTGTGTGTCTGTACACACAAAGATTTATCAGAGAGCACAGAGGGAATTAGAAAGAGCCTGGCCTGTCTTTAATTCGAGTCTGTTTGCTTGCTTTTAGCACTTAAGGGCTTCTACATTCAGCTTGCTCCAAAGAGTGATGGAGCACTCCTTGCTTATGCCTCAAATCAGAAATGCATGAAGTGCAGCTGCAGAGATAATACATTTTCCCCAAAGGCTTTGGCTGAGCAAATTAGGTGTCAATGGGGTGCCCGCGCAGGCAGTACTCTCTCTAATTAGTCTCTTGAGCCTAGTTGGTGGCGGCTATGAGATGATCTAATCAATTGGTCTGTGTCTGATGGCTGGTGTAAAAATCCTACCAGGCAGACTCTCTCCCACAGGTCACCCACCTGCACAGCAGGACTCCTCATTTTCATTTCTCATCTCTTCCATCACATGATGCTGACAGTTGGTTTTAAGAAAATTGAATCCAAAAAATATCTAGTTCATAGGGCACATGGGTCAAAACAAAGTTGCATTATGGGTACCAGTGATCCAATTAATTAATATTTATAGCTGAGAAGCTCTATGTAGATACTTCTGAATAAGGATTTTTATCAATTGAATCCAATTTCTTCTTAACATTCATTTTAGAGAAAGCTCATTGTGAAAACTGAAAACTAGATAAAAATGGTGCCCACCTGTCTTAGCATTTACATACTGAGGAGCGGCTGTGCATGCCGACCATTCAGCTCACAGTTTATGTTCACTGTTCATTTGTATTGTGCCTGTGATGTCCTTTAATTAACAATCAAATGTAAGGGGGAGATTTACATTTTGGCATCATAGTTTACTTGCCTGTCAAAGCATATTTTCATTCCTTCAGCCTAAATCCCCACCCATGAAATACTTGATTGCACTTAGATTTCTAAAAATGTTTATGTGCTTTCAGTTAATGGTGCCCAAGGTGAGAGGATGTGCATCCTGTGCTCTGTAAAAGCATCAGGCAGGGAAGATGGTACAATATGAGCTTTTCAGAGTCATGTCACAGAGGTGGGAGGCATACTGTCATTGGCACCTCCTCTTTTTCTTCTTATTAGATTCTCCCACTACATGTCAGAACCTGAAGCTAAGCAACAGACTTGCCGTAACCACTGCATTCACCACTTACTAGCCAGTTATTGCCAGTGTGTATGGCCCTTCATAGCTAATCCTGCTACACCTTAGGTTAAGCATGAATGATTCTCCTACAGATTGCAGTCAGAATCAGGACAACCCAAGGCCAAATAAATAGAAAACATCTTTAATGAACTTGAGAAGATAGTAAAGTGTATGGTGTCAGCATAACTTATTGGTATGTGAAGTCACACATATTGTAAATCAAAATATTCTTTTTGAATATAATGTAGTGGAGTAAAAATGTATTTTTCCTATACCAAATAATAAATCCTTCCCACCACTCCTGACTGGTGCTGTCTGTCAATAACTATGTGTGCAAAGTGAAATAGGTTGTATCTTAAATTAACCCATTTCTATAAATCTATACCTTGCCACGTGGCTTGTGGCTTACTGGTACTTTACACCTTGATTTTCATGGCAGCTGGCAGCATGTCCTCATTCAGCCTCCCACTTCCCAGAATTCCCCTCTCTCTCTGTCCCGCCTATACTTTCTGCCTGGCTACTGGCCAATCAGCACTTTATTTATTAACCAATCAGAGCAACACATTCACAGCATACAGCTATCCACAGCAGATATTACTCAAACATTTTGTAAGATAATGAAACTGGATAGAGATGACTGAACAGAATTGTGATTGGACTGAGTACCACCCAAATATACACCTTGAAATGGTTGCTTTTATGTTATATGAATTTCATCTCCATTGAAAAAACAGAACTGAAAGTGGGGGTAAAATTCTAAAAATTCATCAGAGTAAGTGATGATCAGTAGAGGGTAGGGATGATGTTGTTCTAATGCATCTTAAGTAGAAGGATGGAACTTTTTGCACTCTTGGTTCATGCACTGCTAGTTCACTCCCAAGCAGGGAATGTCCTCAGTGTTGCAGCCCCTGAGAGCAATGTCAAGGCAAGTGGATAAGGACTCTGAAATAGTCAAATCTGTGGGAGAGCTTTGGCCAACATTCCTCTTCAGCCGGCAGGATGACAAGATGGTCCTGTAGATGATGGCAGGCAGGCCTGTAGATGATAATGGTCCTGCAGATGGTGACTAGGCAGTGACCAGGAACAAGCTTCTAAACCTAGTTGTCAAGTGGGTTCTGGGATGAAGTGGAACTAATTCATCAACTCCTTCAACTGTGAGACGTGAACATGGGAGTTCCACACTTCACACAACGAGACATTCTCTTTCCTACCGCAAGGTTCAACAAAGATGAATAAGAGCTTTTTTTAAAAGTATAGAAAGATATACAAGGCAGATTCCCTTCATTCTCACTGATACCCTTACTACTGGTGTCTTTGGTAGCATGAAGGCTTGTGCAGAATGTTGGAAAGGGGAGACCACGCTGGCCAGCTTTCATTCTGGTGATAATATAACTGATAATAGGCAACCAAGGCAACCATGGCTGGTTTTTAAAAGCATGTGTGTGATCCACTTTTCTCTTTTGCATCCATACAAGCAAATGTGATGATCTGTCCTTCTAATGCTCTGGTGCTCTGGGCACTCAAGACCAGCATTGCCTCTAATAGCTTAGGGAAGGAATTTAGCTGGGTGTATTTTTCTCTAAACAGTTGAGGAGGAATTTAGTCCATTTAAATTCATGGAGTTATAGTATTTCAAGGGAAGAAAATATAGTCGGGACATTTGTTTATCATATTTAAGAAATGTTTTCATAAAGGAAATTGTTCTACCTCCTCTGATGTATGTGCTTGGTATAGCTGTGGAGGGCCATGGTGGGCTCACTTGGGCCTGACCAATTATAGTGTCTCAAGTAATTTAGTAAAAATGAATGAAGTTTTTTTCTTAATGTAACAATTTTCTCTTTTCCTCCTTCCAGGATTAAGTTGTCATCATTCTAGGAAGAAAAAGAAGAAGAAAAATACAAAAATAAAAAAAAATAAAATAAAACACACACACACACACAAAAAAAACCACTAATGAAGTGGCCAACAGTGCCGGGCTCCTGGATCAGTTCCCTTCTGCCCCCTGTGGTGGATTTCACTTACAAGAAAATTGAAGCTGGCAAGACCCTGTTTTCTCTGCAATTTATTTAAAACCTTGCACGCATTTGGATACCTTGTGATTTCCAAGAACTTTGTGGAGATTAAGCTTTGCTTACTGATACATGGCATGTATTCTTTTCAGTCTTTTGTGTTTGATTCTGTTTGATTTCCCTCTGCTGCACAGTGTCTCTGTGAAGCTTTTCCTGCTTTCACCAGCCATGTCTTAAAGACATTAAGACAACACATTTGGTGTTCACACTTCCTCAGTAATGTCTGCACTTGAAAGCCACACAGTGGCATGAGACAATGTGTGTTTTCTTTGAGAACAGAGTACATTCTTCAACCACCAGGAAGGATATTCTGATTGCTAAAACAAACCCCATGCTTTCTGACTGACTAGACACCATGGTCCCAGACAGTGGGGCTCGACCTGTTGCTTACTTTTGAGGACGTCTGAAAATACGGGGTTTTCTTTTTTATTGGAAATGTCCCCATATTTATAGGAGCCCAGAATGTGCTTAGCATTTCCTATAGTTTCTGAGTAGGTTGTGGGTAGAAAAGCAAGCACCAAGAACAAAGACAGGGATGAAGGGGATGAAGGCTGTTTTTTGTTCGTTTGTTTGTTTGTTTGTTTGTTTGTTTGTTTGTTTGTTTTGGGGTTTTTGAGATTTTTTCTTTTAACCTGTAGAAAGCAAGGCAACTTTTACATGTGTTCTGGGTCTTGTCAACATTTTATTTTTTCCATTAGCTCTGTTATGCTCTAAATTTTTTAACTGGAGAAAATAGTGAGGAATATCTTTCTTAAAACTTGGGTGCAAATATATATATATGTCAGGGTAAGTCCTGGAAGCCATCTTGGGCTGATTAATGCTTAAAAGGCAAATTTTAAAATTATCTACAGTTAAATTTTTTTGCTCACTTACAACAAAGCACCTTTGAATTAGAATGTTCAGAAACATTCCAAGCCGTTCAGAAGGTATCACTGGGTACCAGACTTTAAACCACTCTCCCGTAATAACTGTTCAAATTCAGTTCTTAAAAGCAATGCGGGAATTTTGCTTTAAAAATAGAAGTGGCAAAGAAAGGTCTGACTTCCCTTGTTTTAAGGAGCTCTGGGACCTTGGAAGATGAAGGCAAGTTTGTGTCACAGGAAAAGAGGACTCCAGCATACATTGCACCTTGATCTGGGGGAGCTGCCCAGTGCAGGCCTCTTCCACAAGCAGCTTCACTACAGAATCCCAGGAAAGCTGGGCCCAAGGGGCAGTTAGGAAACTTCACATAAAGTGTGCCCTTTGCACTTCCTGACACAAATCCCCATGGAAACACATCTGTGCACATTGTTTTATGTTTTACTGCTCCTGAGAAAAAAGGAAAAACTAAGAGCTTGAAAGATGTCACAGTTTTAGGATCAGGACTAGGAATTATGATCCACTTTGACAAGGGCTATCTGATTCTTGAATGAGGGGTGGGCTTCTTTGTAGTCAAACCCAGTGTGTTCCTGGAAGTAGAGCCAGCTTCCTAACTTTCAAAGGCATGGTCTCTGAGTAATAGGCATAACCCACCCTCTGGCCTATCCAGAGGGAGCAGGGACTGCAATCTTGCAAACCCTGAGCAAGGGCGTGCTGCCTGATGGTTTGGAAGAAGGCAAAAGTGTCAGGCAAGGTGACAGTGTTACTATTTGGTGCCCGGGAAGAATTTTCATCCCTCTTTCATACATTCCTTCCATGGGAAGTATTTACAGGTATTTTGATTTAAAGTATAATTAAATTGGGAGTTCTTTAAGTGGGGAGAACACTTGATGTGTAATTTAAAACAGCCTCCCCTGTGATTTGCTTAGAATCCTCCATTCATCTGGGGAGGGGGTGGAGCATCATGTTTATATTTCACTAAGTATAAGTCAGGAGCTCCATGCTGATGTTGAAGGGTTTCAAGTAAGAAGGTAAAGGCACCTAGAGATCCATGCCCATGTCTAGACAGCTTCTCCTGGGAAGTAAGACATAAAACGGCTCGGTGTGGCGTCTGCCTCAAGTCAGGCACCTGCCAAGTTAGAAGGGTTCCGGTTCCCATCCTTGTCATCAAGGAAGGAAATCCAAAGTGTCTGCCCCCTTCCAGCCTAGCACAGTCATCTCCTCCCTCCCCCGCTTTTCTCTCCTGCCCTCTCTGAGGGCATCATGAAAATCAGTACAGACTACATTTGTTAACCTATTATTATACTGTTGAGAAAGCACTGGGATGCTTGGTGAGATTATTTTTCTATGAAGGAGTAGCTTGAGTTTAGGCAGCTGGTAAGCATAGCATGGACACCTTGGCATGGCAATTGATTCAACCCCCTCACTGCACACAGTATTTGGGAAGGAAGTATGGGACTTAGTTTCCATCTTCTTAAGGGGATCAGTTTAATTAATTAAGAAATACAAGATACATGGGACGCAAAAATGTGTTTGCTGTACTAGCCAAAAAATTAGAGGTGTAAGTCAGGGGAAACTGTCATGCAAGGATGAGAATGTATTCTAGCTCTCAAGTGACTAGAAAAGCTTCCAAGGGAGCCTGTGGGACTTGAGGAAAACCAAGACCTCTTGGTACCCTTCCCTCTCTGTGTATGTGACTGCCACTATTATCAGTACCCTATGTGTGCGTCCATGGCAGACCCCCATCTGTGAATATTATGGTTTGTAATCTTCTGTTATATAAGAGGATGTTTAGGTTGTACATACCGGGGTAGATCGTTGCCTGCCCTATACATAGAAATATGCTGCATAATTGTGCATAACTTCCTTCTCCTTTCCTGGCTTGTACACAGAGGAAACTGTATGTTAGCCTTCCGTTTCCTCGTATACCAAACTGAAAAATTATAAATCTCAAATGAAATAAGCGATTTCCTGTTCTCACTGCCCCCTTTCACAGCAGCGTATATTAGAGGCACATATAAAAATCTACATTCTTTGTTTGTGAGTGGACTTTCCATTTTTCCTTGTTTCCTTTTTTTTTCTTTCCCCCATTGTTTTTATGATGCACTGAGTTGTGTACTTTTTAATGAGGTTAGTACCTCAGATACTCATTATGCTTCAACATGACACATAGCAAGGAGAATGGAATACTACATGTTGCATATGTGTTGCCAAGTGTATTTTGTCTGTATTATGAAGGATGTAATGGTTTGTCAGCTGTCATTGTTGTTTTCTGTAACATGATATGGAATAAAGTATAGCCGAATCTGCATATATCATCTTGGTACATATTCATATATGTCCGATACAGCTTAAGACTGACCACAGTTCTTCTGAAAGAGTAACGTAAGAGACCAGATGCACAGTGTATGGGAATAAGTGGGTTCCTGGAGGGTTCTAGAACCCCTGTCCTTTCTTTCTTTGCTGTGGAAACACAGGGGCCCTGTGAGCCAAAGCTGTGAGCCACAGGGCTTCCCCTGGCCCTATGCCCAGGTTCCCACAGGTTCTACCTAGCCCAGATACATTTGGAGCCTCTCTGTTTGCTAACTGCACACATACAGTTTACTCACTCTTCTCTGGCCTTACACATGTTCCCATATGAGGTGAGTGGGTGGCCTCCCTGTGCATCTGTGACCCCTTCTAGAGGGCACCTGTGCCCAAGCAAGCAGGACAGTACTGGGAGCACACATGTGGGTATTGACAGCTTGGGAGACACTTCCTTTTCCTTGTATCACCTTGTTGGAGCTGCCACACCCCAAACACACCCACATGATTTCACAAGTCATTAATAAGGGTCATGACAAATACAGCTTTCAGTATGCAGGGGATATTTGCTGATTTGAAACTGTTTGCAAGGCTACATTCCATTAAAGAAGACTCAGGCACCTGGCTTCCTCTGCAGATCCCTTCACACCAAGAGCAGCCAGCTCTTCTCCCTTTGTTCTTCTGTAGCCACTGTATTTTCTGTTTTTAAGTCCTCTGCAAAGGCACATTTCCATAGTTAAATAAAATGGTTCTTAGCCTATGTGTATTCCATATAAGAACAGCCCATGCGAGCCACTGGTCCTCAGCCCCCAACTGCTACCACTGTTGTCTGTCAAGCACAGAGGTACCTGTGCTAAGGGCAAATTCATTTGGAGACAGTTGCTACATCATCACCTCTGTATGTTGAGATAGGGACTGTATGCAAGTGGCCTTCACAATAACCAAAGTAGCGATGCTTTGCAAATTTGGGCATCCATAAGCCACTGTGGAAAGCAACCAAAGTCACGTAAGTGTAAAAGGAATAACTTGTTCTAGGGAGGTGTTCCAAAGAAGCAAAAGATAGGGTCATCTTTCACTTCCAAACAGCTATGTGGCCTCTGTTGGGGGTCATTCCCAGCAGCCTCAGCAGTTAGTGTACATTGCAGAGCTTGACTGCATGCCACCATTGGTTTAATCACATGAACTCTTAATAAACCAAAGGGAGATGGAGGACTGGAATCTACAAAAGGCAAAGAAATACATCTGAGAAATATTTTTAACTTTCTTAAAGTGGTGGCAGAGATGTCAAGCACCCTCTGAGTTCCATAATTACCCAGCATTCCTTCTTTTTCAGCAGGGGCTACTCCACCTCTGGCGGGATGTGATGTGTGCTGTCTGAGCCAGGCGGTTAGTCTGGAGGACAGCACTCTTGTCACTGCTTCTGGCCCCAGAGTGTAGAGGAACCAGAGGGGAAGGTGTTGGGGCAACCTTATACCCCTGGGTTAGCATGTACAGTTGCTGCATAATGGCAGGCATTGTAAACAACCTCAGTGAAAACCCCAGAGTGGCCCAGCAGCCTGCTGCTACCAGTGGGTGGTGGCGTTATGGGCATTAGCTTTGAGAAGCTTATATAGCAGAGGGGCTAGGATAAAGGACACAAATCAGGGAAAAACTGACAAGATTAAAAAAAAATCCAAGGCCTCTATTTACTGTTCATCCTCCCCCCCCCCCCCGCGCCGCCCCCCTGCTCTCTGAGTGCTGTATTGTCTGCGTTGAGTCGTGCTGAGAAGGAGCCTGGCACAATAATAGCTCAGAGCAGCCTCGCAGCCCCATAACCATCCTGAGCCAGCGGTGCTGACAGAGCTAGCTGAGAATGGGATTCTGATAGAGTTGTCTTTCCCCCTCTCCTGTGAGACCACCAAAAATTATAGAAGGCAAAGACAGTAAGGGTCGCCTGTTGGGGTGTATCCTGAAAAGTGACCCAGCAGGGATTCCTACAAAGGTGTGTGCTATGCAGCAGCCCAAGGGGGCCTGCCTGACACATGTACACAGTCCAGAGAAGTCTGGGGACGTGTCTGAACTACTAGTTCAAGGGCAGAGAGGAGCTCAGAACTGAGCTTTATAAATAACACTATGGAGAGAAACAATAATTTCTCTCTCTCCTTCAGCCTCAGTAACTCTTAATAAACCTTAATAAACTGCCTTGCTTTCTCCAAAGAAAGGCTGCAGTTCACTATGCTCCAAGCAGACATGGGTCTATGACTGTATTACCCAACACTTGAGAAATTCCGAACCTCATGCAGTCATTTGCTAATCCAGCGGCTTTCAGCCCTGACTCTTGTTGGAATTACCAGGAAGTTTTAAAAGCACCTCCACCCAAACCAATTCATTCCAGAACTATCGAGGGTGGGGACCTGGCACTGATTTGTTTTGGGAACTCAACAGGTGATTTATTGTGCAGCCAGCATGGGAACTGTTCCACTGTCTTTCCTCCTGCCTGTGGTCCACTGTAGGCTCAGGTAGCACTTTCTCTGCATGGGCCAGAGAGTAAGAACTTTGACTGGCCGGCCTATTCAATATGCCACAGCTACTCACTTTACCACTGTGGTGTGAAGTGGCCATTCACACCACCACCACCACCACCCACCGCCCCAATCCCAACACACACACACACACACACACACACACACACACACACACACACACACCACGTGGAGTGTTCTGATGAGACAGTTTGCACATTCAGACTTGAGTTTCATGTAATTTTCACATGCAAGAAATATTGTCTTGATTTTTAAAATGTATAAGTATAAAAATAGGGCCTAGAGAGATAGCTCAGTAGTAAAGAGCAATTGCTGTTCTTACAGAGGACAGGTCCCCAGCAACCACATGGAGGCTCACAACCATCTGTAACTCCAGTTCCAGGGAATGTGACATTCTTCTGGCCTCTGTGGGTAGCAGGTATTCACAATGTACAAATATATACATGCAAGCAAAATACTCATGCAAATAAAACAAAATAAATCTTAAACTCTTGGTTTAGTATGGAGTAATTTTCTCATTCAGTGGAATGACTGTGAGTCTCCCTATTTGTACTTCATGTAGAACATATTAGTTAAACAAGGGCTTTCTAAACCCTTTTCATTTGCCATCCCTTTCCATGTGAGAAAGTTTTACAGTATCCTGGATATGTAAGTATATAAAAATAGATACACAAATCAAACATTTGCTAATTGTACATCATCAGTAAGCTTATTTTAGGGCTGGAGAGGTGGCCCAGCTGATAAAAGAACATGCAGCCAAACCTGACAACCAGAATTCAAACCTTGGAACTCACAGTGTGGAAGGAGAGAGTCAACTCCCTGGCGCTGTCCCCTGACTCCAAATGTGGCCCATGGTTCATGCTATTGCAGACACATAAACAATAAATGGATGTCAAGTTTTTTTAATTAAAATACTTTCTAGGTATAAAAATAATTTTACCTTTCAATAAAAACAAAAGGAAATTAGCATGTTATTGAGGTGGGTGTGCTTAGTTATTTTTACAGAGAGAATTAAATTTTGGCAGCATATTTAATGTTATGGAACACAGAGCATCTTCAATGATTTTCAGATCTCAATGTTTTGATTTTACTATTGCCAATGCTAAGAACAGAGCCAGCTCAGAAAGGGAAAGTCTGCTCTAATCCCAAGGCAAAATTTAGCCATTATTCTTGAAACTCAAAATAGCAACATGGACAGCAACTGTTAAAATCAGACATTCTTAGCACAAAGCATTCTAAATGTACTCATTTAACACATACATGTTGAAGAATCAGGGCAGGAAATTATTAAAAGTCTCTTTTAAAATTTTTTATTTTACCTATATGGCTGCTTTGCTGCATGCGTCTGTGCACCAAGGGCGTGCAATTCCCAAGAAGCCAGAAGAGGATGCCAGATGCTCTGGAACTAGAGTTACAAACAGTTGTTGACCACCATATAGATGCTGGAAACCAAACCTAGTCTGCTGGAAAAACAATACATGTTCTTAACCACTAAGCCATCTCCCAGCTCTTTAAAAATGTCTTTTCCAAAATGAATCACGTAGCTGTAAAAAAAAAAAAAAAAAAAAAAAAAAAAAGCAGAAAGTTTTCTGTGTATAGTAAAAACAGTATAGTCTGTTGTACACATGTGTCTCAAGGCATCAATCATTAGAAGTGGCTGGCATAGCAGCATATGCCATACAAAGTGCACATGCATCCGTAACAAAGGCTGTAGTGGTGTATAGTACAACACAGATGAGCACTGCCAGAAATATCTTGGATTCACTGAATGTTCTTGACATAATTTTTAGTCATACACTCAGAAAATTAATGCTATTACCAAGTTACAAGATCCTAGCTGCGGTTACAGACTGCTAAAGATCTGGGATTTAGAGGTCAGCCCTGGTAAAGGGACAGAGAAGGACTACTTCTAGCATTTCCAAGAGCTAGGACTAAGTCCTAAAAATACAAACCCAGCTAATAGTAAAATTATTCATTCCAGACTGTCACTTTGAAATTTGCCTTCATAATGACCAAGAAGACCAGATTCTCACTTAGCATTCTTGGACTTGGAGTTTTTCACCAAAACACAGCACTTCCTCCTCTCATGTCCCACATCATTTCAAAAATTATAATATTGAGGTTTCCTTTTTAACCTTTATGTCCTTCTGACTGAAAATGGTGCCCAGGATATAGCAGATGGTTAGCAGAGTTTAAAAGATAGTGTAGCTTAATTAAGACTGAAATGGGAATATCATTTTCCTTTCTTTCAAAGAATGTTAGTGTACTAATTGGATAATTTACGTAATGGTAGAAGATTATATGCAAGATATTTCCTGGCCATAAGAACTGATCTTTGTGGACTAAGACCATGTTGGAAGCCATATGGTTAAGAAGAAAGGGCAACATGGAACCATAAAATAATCAAAAGGATCTTTTAGGGACTTTAAACACGACATAAATATGAGCTGGCTGGAGAAAGTAAAAGAATATACTATAGCAATGTATTTGATAAGTAGCAATTAGTGTCTACCATGTATCATGAATGTTCCGAATGTTGGAAATGGGTTCTAAACAACACTCTAAACATAATGCTTAAAAATACAAAGCATGGGAGTTGGGGGGCACATTGCTCAGTGACAGAATGCATACACAAGGTCATATTTTTTACCCTACACACTGCAAACATATAAAAATACAGGAAACAGTTTCAAGCACTGATGAGTGGTGAAAGGCAAGTTCTGGGCACCCCTACTATTGCACTGTTTCCATTTTATTATCACTACCTCTTCCTGTGTCCACGTGTTCAACTCCACCTTAATGGTGAGTTCTAGTCCTTTTCCATCTCCCCATGTCTACATCCTAGAGTGACGACCAGCCTAAGTTTTCAATAAATGTTGTTGAATAAATGAGTTCACAAGAGTAAGACAGCAGGGTGATGAAACAGAATCCAAAGAAAGAAAATAAGAAAGGGGGGAACCCTGCTACCGGGAAGTACCTGGGAAGACTTTCTGAAGGATGGGTATCCAAACTGATCTTCAGCAAGGGACTACCGTCTTAACAGGAGCAGCTGAGGTAGTACAGAGAGTCACGTAAGCTGAAGGACACACGGAATCCCAAACACCAGGAGTGCAGGGTACTTGGGGAAACACTAAGGAGCTCAGCTGAGGCAATGTGGAATAGATGATAATCGGGGTACCGAAAGGTAGGATTTAATCTTGGATTGCCCAGCAAAGACATGGCATGATCATGACTCTTCTTCAAGAACTGTCGCCTGGCCAGGGTTGCTCAGCATCACTCCTTCTTCCCACCCTCTCTCAAATGCCTCCTGGGAGTCAGACAGTGAACGGGGCTCAGCAGGCAGTGCACGGGGTAGACACTATCCTGCCTTCAGTCTCCATGAGAGAAACAAGCGCACAGATACTGGGTTCCTGCAGGAAGGACAGGAATAAAAGTTACAGAAGTGCCAGAGAAGATCTGATGACACCTTGCCTAGGTTCCAGAGCTGGGACTGGGGCTGGGAAAAGGGAGGCTGCTTTGGAAAAGACTACAGTCTCCAAGGAAACAGAGACAGGGTTTTCCGGCAGAAAGAAAAAGTAAACACAGAGCAGTGCAAGATGCCATGACTTCTTTTACTCCTGTTAATTCAGCCCCAACTCCGGAATTCTGTAAAAGAAACACTGAGGTTTCTGAATTTTCTCTGCCAAAGCTAAGTGTTATAATTCAATGTGACTCTCAATTTTTAAAATAACAAATCTACCTAGGGCCTCCTACACAGGCCTTCCCCATATCTTTCCTTCCTTCCTTCCTTCCTTCCTTCCTTCCTTCCTTCCTTCCTTCCTTCCTTTCTTCCTTCCTCCCTCCCTCTCTCTCTCTCTCTCTCTCTCTCTCTCTCTCTCTCTCTCTCTCTCTCTCTCACACACACACACACACACACACACACACACACACATCTCTTGTCCTCTAGACCAGTATTTTTTTGATGTTCCCCAGGAAACCAAGCTCCTGAAGGAGTCCACCTAGACTTACCCATTTCATTTCTGTAGCTTGTACCTAGCATAATTCTGTGCTCCCTGGATGTTTGCAGTGCAGAGAATTTTGCATAGGCACATAGGAAACACAGAGAGAGGAGTGAGCCTATTGGCAAGGACCTTCCCTGTATCTTCACAAAGCCAAACAAAAAATATATTCCCTATCCTCTCTCATTTTTTATGAAGAAATGGAAGCAGTATTCCAACTTCAGGCCTCTACTCTGAATGTCATAGTTACAATTGTGTTTTGGTACATTAACTTGGCTGGAGCCCTGGAGGAAAGCTGTGCCTGGGGAGAGGGAGCGGATCCTCCTCCATGCAGGTGAGGCTTCATACTTTCAATCACTAGCAAACTAGTGAACCAATGCAGTGTTCTATCAAAGACTATTTAAGGATCCCCATTCCTGACCATCGTGTGTCAGCCAATGCTTGAGTTTTAGTCACATGTTTATTATGATATTCAGCCCATGCTGTCCTGCAGTTGCGTGTGGACTAAACTGGTGCTCTTTCTCCTTTGAGGCTCTGGCCACCAGCTGCAGCTTTGCTGGAAGGGAGGGCTCACTGGGAAGCCTGGTGCATGCCCACACTCTAAGCCTACATGAGGGCCTGAGTGATGAATTAGTAAGTTCAAGGTCACCATGCTAGTATGTGGTGCAGCTGGCATCTCAGTCTGGTCTTTTGGGGTTAGGCTGCACCATAGAAATGTAATGCAAACACTACCACTGCAGCCACAGAATAAATCCCTGAGCTGCTAATGACAATGATGTCAGCTTCACATTCAAACTCCGGGACAGAGACTATGAATGGGCACCTTTGTGTTGGTGGCTTAACTCAGGGAAATTATCTACCCTCTGAGGGTTACTTCGAGGCTCCAGGAGGCCTTATTAGAACAGTAATGCTTTTCAGAGATGACAATGGAATGCTTCCAAATTTAACAGCACTGGAAAAAAGTGGAAACCAAGCAGCACTTTCTCAGAGGTGCAGCAACAATAAGCTGTACACTCGAAGATTCACCATCGCACCCCCCACCATGAGGACAATCCGTCTCGAGCTAAGCTGTCTTAATGATTTCAGTGAGCACTAGACAGAGTTTACACACGTCCCTCCACCCCCCTCCCTGTCTTGGTGGGTGGCATCATCAAGGCAGCAAGCAGTACCTGGGCCCTGCACTTTAGAGAGCCCTAATCTAGCTCTCCTGGGACCTGCCCCTTCCCACATTGTGGGTTTTGAAAGTCAAAGTTAAGAGTCCTCCCCAAGTTTGTGAAAGTATCTATGTAAGCCTCATTCCCATCTTTCTAAAAATATACTGTATTTGTTCCCATTACGTGCAGCCTGAAGAGCAGAGGAGAGGCAGGCTGTTGCATCAGGAAAAATGGAGCTTGTTTGTAGGGCTGGCGGGGTGCCCTGAGTCCCTACAGTCAGAAGACCTGAGGATGGAAAGATATGGTCTTGTGAGGCCAAAATGTGCCTGTATAGGTCCCAAATGCAAAGGTCCCAGATTACTGGAGTCCGGCATTGGTGACAGAGGAAGTATGGCCTGGAGTCCACTGGAAGTCTCCAGCTAGGGAGAAGAGGAGCCGGAATGAAGCCTCTGAGTTCCAGGGTTCTTCACTCACACGGAATGGAGGAGAGTGCTTTGTTGTTTGGCAATCCATTTCTGTGATAGATCACCTCCCACATTTAGTGTCTTACAAATTTATTATCGTCTACTTCCCAGGGGTTCAGAGGGACTGTATCTTGATGGTTGTGACTTGCAACACTTAATAAAATCAGACTGCAGCCTGATAGTGGCTAAGGCTGTGCTCTTATTAGAACCTGACCTTGGAAGGTCACTGAGTTGAGCAGTGAACATCTGGTCCCCCACAAGGTATCCTAAGTTCAATGGCTTCACGTTAGCTGAATAAGGTTGATAGAAACTCAGGGTTCCACTATCCATACACAGACAAGACAACCAAGTGAAGCTGCACTGTTTTCTATGGTGTAGAATTCAGCTTGTTAGAAATCACTGTGGCCAGTCTGTCTTTAAAGGATAGAGAATTAGACCTTATCTTTTATTAGAAATTGTGGTCATATTACAAAGATGTACAGGTCACTGTTGATCACAAGTCATGTATACTGATCCCATATACAAAATACCCTTACCCTATATTACTTTGTTTTCTGTTGCTGTGATAAAACACTGATCAAAAGTAATCTGAGGACGGGAAGGTTTATTTCAGCTTACACTTCCAGACAACAATACAATGATGAGGAAAGTCAGAGGAAGAACTCAAGCAGGAATTGAAGCAGAAACCACAGAGAAGTGCTACTTATTGGCCCACTCACTGGCTTACTCAGACAGCTTTCTTATACAACCCAGACCCACATGCCTAGGGACAGCACAGCCCACAGTAGGCTGAGGCCTCCCACAGCAATCATCGATCAAGACCGTCTCCTATAGACATGACCACCGGCCATTTTGGTTTGGTCGTTCATCAGCTGAGGTTCTCTCCTCCAAGGTTAATGCTAGGTTGTGTGAATTTGGCAATAAAAACTTACCAGCATACCCTTAACATATGAAGTTCTCAATATATCAGCTGTTACAGAACTGTTTCTTGTTTAGGATTTGGAATCTAAATTTAGCTAAAGTGCTATAGCTGAGGCTTCTCAGGTGCAGGTCCTTGTATTCGCTCCACATTTAACACACATGGTAGTGTAGCTGAAGTTTTTTTGTGTCCCACCCTGCCAGTGGTCAGGACAAATCTCTTTCATCTGTCAGTCCCACAACCACTCAGACCCAAGTAAACACATAGAGACTTATATTAATTAAACTGCTCAACCTTTAGCTCAGGCCTACCACTGACTAGTTCTTACACTTAAACTCAGCCCATTTCTGTAAATTAGTATGTCGCCACATGTTCCATGGCTTTACCTATTGTCTTTACATGCTGCTCCCTGGTGTCTCCTCCTCTGCCTTACTGTTCCCACAATTCTCTTCTCTGCTTGTCCCACCTATTCTTCCTGCCTGGCTACTGGCCAATCAGCATTATACTTATACAGAGTGATATCCACAGCATGGTTGAGTCTGTATAGGATGACCCATGCAGAAGTTTCAAAAACCGAGCACTTGCAGTAATTAGCAGTCTGTGACTGCTCTGAAGTTAGCAGGGGATAATGCCTGTTTCCTGATTAGGACTCAACAATCCCATGACTATTGGCTCCATCTTCTAGGCTCTTGGTTTTTCCTCTGAGGTATCCTTCCTTTCCTATTATGGCTGAATGATTTCTCAGAGGAGTTCAGGGGTCCTGAAGCCCCTCTTCATTTTATACAAGCTCTGTTATCATGAGTGTTAATTGGCAATGTTTGGGGGAGTAGCATCACTTTAAAACTCTGTGTTTCCTGACAATCTTTTTGGGAGTCAACTCCTCCTCCTGGTACTCTTTTCTCTGCTTTCGGGCCTTCAAAGGCTCCTGTGGGATTGTGGCCCTAATTTAGATTCTCAGAAACATTTTTTCCTATTGGACACATCTGATGGCCACATCCTTAAATTTTTAGAGGAGCTTCCAGCAGTTTGAAAACCGATAAGGCACCACCTCCGGCCCAGCCGGGGTAGTAGATCCTAGGGTCACACTATTGCATTCATCTTTGTTTTAGCCTCATTTGCCACCTGGAGAGGATGTTAAGACATAATCTACTTTTTGAATCACCAAAGTCTTGGCTCTTTCATATTAATTAATGCTTATTTTGGTCTGTCTCTTTTCTCTCCTAATTTAGTAAGTCAGCCAGAAGAACCAGGAAACACCTTCATCATCCTACCCAGAAGTCTCCTCACTCAGTCTTGACTCTTTCATTCTATCCTTTTCTCTTTTCCATGACACCATACAAGACACTGGTGTTAGACTTGGCACCTCTTCTCCATCAAGATCTCCTTTTGTCTAACTTCATATATATTTTATTTTCCCCTAATCTCTCATCCACAGCCTCTTCAAAACCCTCCAACCCTGACCCTCCAGCTGGCTCCCAAATCACTGATAGATGGCTTACATTTTCTCATGGCAGTAGCTCACATAGGTAATAAAACAGTTACTTATTGTAAAACAACACCTACAAAATCAACAGCCTATAACACCCAACACTCAACTGCTCCTTTACATCTGTTGCTGTCAGATACTACCAGGATTGGAACCAATGCAAACCTTCTGCACCCATTGGCATATGGGCAGCAATAACTCAAACAGCCAGGGCTGGAACTGCTGAGTCCTTTCTATGTGGTGTAGATAGAGTTTTCTTTGGGCTGCCAGCTTTTTATACCCAATGCCAATGCTTCATATCTAACCATTTTTTTATTGTGACTTGTATTACTATATTAAAATTAGGACTACTAGGACTTAACACATTTTCTTAGATAAACAACTTAAGAGTTTTTTGTTTTTGTTGTTGTCGTTTTGGTTTTTTGAGACAGGGTTTCTCTGTGTAGTTTTGGTGCCTGTCCTGGCTCTCGCTTTGTAGACCAGGCTAGCCTCGAACTCACAGAGATCCGCCTGGCTCTGCCTCCTGAGTGGTAGGATTAAAGGTGTGTGCCACCACTGCCTGATGCACAACTTAAGTTTTCACAGCTCTCAACCTTATACACTTTATACTGCTTTTGTGAGTTTTTCCCCTGAATTAAGTAACAAGGAAAACTGTAACTATTTAGTCTTAAGTCCCATCAGAGACTAGAGAAGGATAAAATATTACCTGACTAAACAGAAAGTGCAGAGCAAACATCTCCCAAAACTAAGAATTGACAGAAACAGCTGGCAGCCTGGACAGTCACCCAAGGTTCTTCATAATGTTGGGGCATCCATCTTTGGCCTGTAGGCTTAGAATATCTGACAGCTTTTTCTGTGAAGCAGGAATTTTGAAGGACTGTCCTACCTTGTCTTAGAAAAGTTTGGCAGTCACTTTCTTTTGTGTCCTGCTTGTCTAGTCAACATGCTGTCAGCAGTCAAGTCAAAGGCAGTTTTTTGCCCAGTAACTAACTTTGTCACAATAAAAACAAACTCTAAGCCAGGCTGTGATGGCACACTCCTGTAATCCCAGCACTCAGGAGGCAGAGGTGAGTTCAAGGCTGGCCTGGTCTCCAAAGCGAGTTCCAGCAAAGGCGCAAAGCTACACAGAGAAACCCTGTCTCGAAAAACCAAAAAAACAAAAACAAAAAACCAAAAACAAACAACAAACAACAACAACAACAAAAAACTCTATATGGAGGCTCTTCATACTTTTTTGAAGTAGATAGATGCTGCCAGAAGCAAACATGTCTAATTGTCAAGAAAAGCCTTATGTTATTAAAACATTTTAAATGCGAAATTCTGTAGGTCTTGAAGTGTTTGAAGACCATCTATCTATTTAAAATATATCTCTATTTGACCTTGAAAACATACGTAACATGATTATAAGTTTGATTGTTACTGATGACTAGCTTCTAACCTGTATTTCTCTATTATCCTAAATAGCTCTTAAGGACTAGAAATTTACATTACATTGTTAAATGTACAGTGAAAATTTAGGTGCATAGTTACAATGCCTTAAATATGAGTAGAAACATATTTATGGTATAACAACAATAACCTTACATTTGTATCGATATGCAAAAATCCATACCAATATAAAATATTTGAGATCAGTAGTTGTTTTCTAGTTCAAAAGTAGACTCAACAATCCACCCTTTTCCCATCATTTCTAAAGCCCCCTTTTTTCCTTTAGAAATAGATCCTTAAATCTAATCTCCTTTGTTTAGCTTTTTTCCTGACCACGACCAATAGCAACTTGTAACCACCCCATCCCCCACCTCCTCACCCCCCCCCCCCCCGCATGATGACAAACATCCATAACCCACTGAATGACCAAAAACCACCCACTCCACCTCTTGGGAATATGGGCATCATGTTCTCTAGACTGCATCCTGGTGTCTGGTGGTGACAGCATCTTTAGGGAACCCTGAGAAAATTGAGATAATGGCCAAGTCCTGAGAAAACCAGTTATAAGATTCATTGTCTAGTCTCTGCATAATGGGAAAAAGTCTTGGCTGGATAGTCTGCTCAGCTAGCAGCTTTGAAGTTGTCCTGGATGCAGAATTTTGAGGTAACTGCAACAGAGGCATTCTGAGAGGCTGGATCACCTGGGCTACTTGTCTTCATTGGTGTCTGGTTCATTTTGTTCTGAAAACACAAACTTTCAAAGGTAACATATATAACTGCATTAACATAAGTATGGAATGTGTAGGATGCACAAATCAGTTAAAGATAATTTTTTGTTTTATGTTTGAGCAGATAAAAGGCATCTGTTAACTTTATAAGTTTGTTTAGATTCTATAACCAGTCCTCTATCCATGCCATATGAAAGGATGGCATGCAATAATAATTCATCAGGACTCTGTAGCCAACAATGTGGTCTTTCAATCTATGGTTCTCTATTATGTGGTTTCCATATTCCAAAGGAATATATGAGTGTGTGTGTGTGTGTGTGTGTGTGTGTGTGTGTGTGTGAGAGAGAGAGAGAGAGAGAGAGAGAGAGAGAGACAGAGACAGAGAGAGACAGAGAGAGAGAGAGACAGAGACTAGCCACTAGCTGTGATGTCTTTTATAACTAACCTTGAAAGCCACGTAGAATTATTTCTATTCCTTCCCTAGATTAGAATTGAGTCACCAAGTAAGCTCAGCCACTTGATGAGAAGTATTTTGAAGAATTTACAGATCAGTTAATTTGCAGCACCATACAGCCACATTGAACAAAAATGTACATTATTACCCTTTAAGATGAACTTTGCCGGACTGATGAAAAAAAAGCAGATGGAGGTATTCTTGTGCTTTTGGAGGATATGTCTCAAGTCTTTGCAGTTATCTGCAATTGTTATTATCCACCATAATTACCTAGTAAACCTTTGCCTGTCTTACTGCTTTTGAATCCTGACATGGTAACTGCCTGGTGTTGCACTGCTTCACAGTCAACCAAGTGTTATACAGGGGAGTTCTACCCTCTGTCCTTCTTTGATTCCCAAAGTCAAGTAGCCCCACTGTCCCAAAGTGAAAGTAATCCTTCCCCTAAACTGTGGTCACTCTGTCTCTAGTCTCTGAGACTTGCTAATAATGCTTGGATTTGCCTTAGACTAAGCAAGGAGCTTTCAAGACCAATCCTTAAAAGCACTGCTTGCCAGAGAATTCAACAAGACATGATCTAGCTTTAAACACAGGTAACTAATACAACATCTTTTTGGACAGACAATCAAGTGCCTGACCCCATCCTATCCAAGGCAGTGAAATCCTTATCTATCAGGTGTTGATACTAGGGAATGTACATTTTGTAGCCATTACTATGACAGAAAGAAATAAATCTTCCCTGTGTGATGAAACTCTGGGTGTACAGATACTTATTTGCTGAATGACAAATAACAGTGTGTCTATGAGCATGGGGCTGGTTGAAGGGACAGAAATAGTGGACCGTGGAAGGTGATTGGCATCTCCTTTTCTATATTTAGACTATGTCTTGGAGTTCATAGAAAAGCATTACATGTTCTTCTCCCCCTTAGACCTGTTTCTCTCTGTGTCCCTTTCCCCAAGCTCTACTTATTTATGTTTAAAACTAAGAGCCATATGTGATTCATTCCTCGAGCTTGAGACTTATTTCTCACAACTTGCTCAAACACAAATCCCATTGTTTGACTTAGGAGGGAGAGAAAGTTACTTTGGAGGGAAAAGAAAAGTAGCGATTTTGTTTACATTTTTGACCCAGTGAATAATTTATACTATTAAAATAAACTGTGTGGGGGGGGGGGCGATGGGACCGTGAACAAGCTTTGAGTTATCCAAAGATACTGTATTTCGGAACAGAGGGAAGTGACTGAAATGTACAGCTTTGGAGGTAACTATGAGGGGAAATATACATTCAGAGTGCTTTGGTTAACACTGTCATCGTTGTTTCAGATGTTGAGTACCTGTTATCCTGTTCCAGGGGAGTCCTCCACCCCTTCCCTACTGCTGCTGTACCCTCACTGGTGTGGAGTCCACAAAGCTTTGATAGACTCGCAGGCCCGATAGATTCCAGAGATCGTTTCTTTAGAAGAGCCGAAGAACCAACATGAGAGGAGGAAGCAGGACAGTGGGCTGTGGAGACAAAGCCTCATGTTGAGTCAGGTCAGCTTCCGAGTCTCAGTTTCTTCACATCTTTTCTTCTGGAGTATCAACAATATTACTGCGAAAATCTTATAGCTAATAGTATCATCAATGGCAACAAGTGTTTCATTTGCTGTTGTTATGTGGTGAGTGGGATATTATTAGAAGCTACTTTCCACAAAGGTGGAAAGTTATTGTTGTTATTTGTTTGTTTTTCTTCACTTCCCAGAAATAAAATATTTGGGATTTGATAGTTAAAATTCTTGTAATTGAGCTAGGCAATGGTTGCACATGCCTTTAATCCCAGCACTTGGAAAGCAGAGGCAGGTGGATCTCTATGAGTTTGAAGCCAGCCTGGTCTACAAAATGAGTTCCAGGATAGGCTCCAAAGCTACACAGAGAAACCCTGTCTCAAAAAACTATTCAATCAATCAATCAATTCTTGGAATTGGAACAACAAGGGAAGACTCATTCATACCTTGTAGGAAAGTCACAGTCACCGACCTCACCACTTCCTTTTTGCTCAGCTGCCAGGATAACACATGAGCATGAACATGTCACAACTGCTGCCCCTCTCTCAAAGCTTTGTTCATGATGGCACCATTTGAAGAGGCTAATGTGTCACCTAATTACAGCAAGAGGAATACCAATGGCCAAAGCTTGTCTTTAATCAGGAAATTTCAAAGGATGTTTTGAGTCTATGAGTGTGCACTTAACGAAATACGTTTTTCTGAGTTGTCTTAACTTCTGCAATGTCCCATTTTCCTCTTCTATGGTAACCTTTCTTCAGGTTGATTGATCATCATTAAATACAATATGATAGTAACATGATATGATATTATTAGGCACATCCACTGGGGTTGATTTTAAAAAGTAAGTCTACCTATCTTCACTAATTATTAATGAATTACCTCACACCGCCTAGCATGAGAGATTCTAAAACCATCATTCATGGAAAGTGGCTCCATGAGATGATCTCTGATACCAGAATGTTTATAGCTGTTGAATTGTCAGGAAAGGCAACAGGGAGCAAATCTACCTACATTGTCATAGGAGAGAGAACAGAGGAAATCCTAGAGTCAATCATGTTCACACACAAAGAAGGGCCAGAGTAGACTTCTGACACTGGAAGAGTGTGGGACTGGGGAATAGAGATGGAGATTTAGAAGAGAAGACAGAGTTCCCTAGTCCTTGATTAAAGCCTCTTCCTCATCAACTAAATGATGGAACAAATATCTTCTAACCGTAGAAGAGCCCCAACTGAATTTGAACATATCCAAAGAAGTTGTTTTGTTTTGTTTTAATTTTGTGGTGCTAGAGTTGGAACCCAAAGCTTTGCAAGTGCTGCCTTCGAGGCTATGACACAAGCCTCTGTGGATCTGAAGGAATCACTGTAGAAGCAGCATGCCACACGGTGTGTGGAGAAAAGTAGCTGAAGCTTTCTAGAGATGAAACCAGGGAAATCAAAACACTGTGTCTCACAGAACACCAAGTATATCCATCATCTCTGAAAGACACAAATTTCACCCCTACCCTCAAATTTTGCTCCATGACGGACCCAAGAGCACCTCTGGAGGCCATCTCCCGACACTAGTTTCTTCTGTATTCAGAACCTATTTTTCCTAAAAATGACAGAGAGATGTTTGTCTCTCATCTGCATCTTAGGTTTATTTTTTAATTTCCCCACTCTTCATGTGTGTATGTTGATGATTTTTTTTTTTTTTTTTTGAGCTGAGGATCGACCCCAGGGCCTTGTGCTTGCTAGGCAAGCACTCTACCACTGAGCTAAATCCCCAACCCACATGATTTAAATGTGTGTGGGCACAGTGTGTATAAATGCATGTACACATGCATGTTGAGGCCCAAGGTTGAGGTTGGGAATCTTCAATCACTCTTCTACCTTTTCAGTGAGGCAGAATCTCTTCTTAACCAAATGTAGGGCTTGCCTATATGGCTAGTCTGGCTTGCCAGCTTGCCCTGGGGATCACCTATCTCCATCCTCCAAGGCTGGGATTACAGGTGGATCATTCTGCCCACCCAATATGGATGTGGGGTTTGGAGGATCTGAATTTTAGTCCTCAAACATGTTTGGTAGGTCCTTGAACCACCAATCCATCTACCCAGCTCCTGTACCTTGGGTTTTTGTGACTGTTTGTTTTGTGTGTGCATTTGTTTTTTTACCTATCTTTCACAAGACAGTGGTAGACACAGACAAACAAATGCATTTTAAACTTTGAAATGATGATGTAAAGTGGATTTATGTAAACAAAGATGAATGAGAGATGGTTTTGCATCGATTCATTGCATCACTCCTTCATTCATTTCATTCATTCCTGAAATATTTTGCATGCAAGGCTTCTGTATACAGAAATATGTGGGGAAGAAACAGCTGTAATGCAGTCACATCATTTAAGAGCTCTGGGTGTGCAGAGCTTCTTTCTCTCACCTTCTAACTTAGGTCCTTGTGGACATGTTTATTAAGTTAAGAAATATTTACAGAGTGTCAACTCTGTGCTAAGACCTCTGATGGGTATTGAAGACTCAGACAAGAACATAAGTTCACTCACCCACCATGAAACTTGGGTTTTAATAGAGAGTTCACAGAATTTGAAACAGACTCAAAGTGCATAACCAAACTACAATTCCTGCAACTGAGGAAAAAGGAGGTCACAGTGAGAAGGCCTAGCAGGGAGCTGATCTGGAGATTTGGATAAACTTCCCTTGGAGGGAGTCTTTTCTCTGAGCTCTAACTGCTGGGAGGAGGTAGACATAAATTGGATGAAGCCAGTATTGAAGTAGAATGGACCAGAGACTTAAGCTGATAAAGCTGAAGAGTTGGCCAGGAGCCAGGGTGATTTGGCTTATATTATATTTGAAATGTTAGATGAGGATGTCATTAACTCATGTTTATACTTTAATGCTATGTGCCATCCATCAAATTGTTGAATTTGAAGGCTGCATCGTACTAATTTTCCCATCTCTTACCTCATCTTACTGCAGAGTGTCATGGCCATTAACAGGTTGGTAAGAGTGATGGATTTGGTTAAATGGACATTAGTAACCCCAACCAGGAGGTGACCCCTAGAATACCAAGTGATTTCTTGTTGACCTTGCAGACCACAGATGAAGGGACAAGGACACTATCATTTTATAAAACTCAACAAGCATTTTAGTTTAGATAATTCTGTAGAAGATAAAGAGTTCTTAGATATCCCCTTGACTAGATTCTTAGAAGGAAAATCGCTAGCAGACACAATCTTGATTACAAATATTGAGTATTCTTCTAATGATTAGAGGGTGTGGGGTGGTTATTGAGGTAGATCACTGAATTTACTCTGAGAAAAAAGATAAAGAAATAATAGGATAAATGAATCTACTCTAAAAAGAGAAAGATAAAGATGACAAAAGGTAGATTATTGAATCTATTATGAAAAGAAAAGAGAGAGAATATGTATATGATAAGATAAAAAGGGAGGTTATGGAATCTACTTTTACAAAAGAAACTACTTGTTTTAAATAGGATAAGTAATGAAAATTTTTTTTTGTCTGAGTTTATCAAATGTTACTGGACTGGACATTGTTCACCTGAATCTGTCAAATGTTAATGGAATCATTAATCATTAATGTAATCTTGACTGTGTATATTGTATATACTTATTGGATATGATTTTTCTTATATTAGTTATAACCTTTTTTTAATTTTAGACAAAAACAGGGGAAATGTGGTATTGTGTTCCCAAAAGTATTGTGCAGGCTAGTTAACTTATTTGGGGTCAGAGAACAGGACAGCCACAATATTAAACATGAGGATAGGCGGTGGTAGCTCACGCCTTTAACCCTAGCATTCCAGAGACAGAAATACTTCTAGATCTTTGAGTTCAAGGCCACATTAGAAACAGCCAGGCATGGTTACACATGCCTTTAATCCCAGAAATCCAGCCTTTAATCCCAGGGAGTGATGGCAGAAAGTAGAAAGATATATAAGGCATGAAGACCGGAAACTAGAAGCATTTGGCTGGTTAAGCTTTTAGGCTTTGGAGCAGCACAGTTCAGCTGAGATCCATTCTGGATGAGGACTCAGAGGCTTCCAGTCTGAGGAAACAAGACCAGCTGAGGAACTAGCAAGGTGAGGAAGCTGTGGCTTGTTCTGTCTCTCTGATCTTCCAGCATTCACCCCAATAGCTGGCCTCAGGTTTGATTTTATTAATAAGAACTCTTTAAGATTCATGCTACAGGTTATGGTTTGAAAATAATTTGTCCCTCCAAAAGCCATATATGTTAAAGGTTTGGGCCCCAACTGGTGGCATTGTTGGAATGTGATTGGATCATAGGGATATTTGCTTTTCAATAAATGAGCACAATAAATGATAACTTTATAATGAACAAGATATTTAAGAGGTGGAGCCTAACTGAAAGAAGTGTGTTCCTGGAAGTTTGGCTTCCTTTGAAGTATGTGCTTTGTCACTATCCCTTTCCCCATCCCTCTCTCCTAACATCTGTCTTATACACAGTGAGCCAGATGCTCTACTCCTAACATCTGTCTTATACACAGTGAGCCAGATGCTCTACTATACATGGGCCCAGAAGCGATGGAACCAAGTACAGTTGGATTCAGATGGATTCTGTCAAACTATTCTCTCTCTCTCGCTCTCTCTCTCTGGTATTTTGTTCTAGTTCAAGAATAGAACATGGCAGCTAGAAGTGGATTCTTACTTGCCTGATTCCTTATGCTTCTTTTCTTTGACTCAGACAATCTTTGGTCTGTGACTTGGGCCTCTAAATTCCCTGGCTTGGCTCTTTCACATGCTGGTACCTTTGCTGCTCATTATTTGATCATCAACCATAGGATGCTGAGTGGAATTCCAAGGTGTCCTCTTGAATTCTGATTTCTGTGGCATTGCTTTCTTTCCTATATTAGGGGCAGTGTTCAGGAAATGATAGATGTACCTATTGTCTGGCAGAGAAAATGTCACTCGTGAGGTCAACTAAAGATGCATCTGCATCTACCACCTTCTTTAAATCCAAAGGGAAAGGCTTTTGGAATAAGAATAAACTGGCCTAAATAGAGGAGACTCTTTCTTTGTATTAAGCAATGCCTGTTTTAAAAATGGAACTTGATTTCAAAAATCATTGTCTGCAGAGAAGCTCTTCCTCCCTCTGAATAGATGATGTGCTAATATGACAACATAGAGCACTGATGGCAAGACCTGATCACACATTGAATCATTTGATGCTGGCCGTGATCTCACTGTGAAAGCCAGTGGGAAACATGGTTAAGGAGTATATCACTGACACCTTTTTAAACAGCTTGCCCGTCTGTCTACGTGGTTTTTCATTCCTTCTTCCCCTTGAGCCACCCTAGAGGCTTCCTTGGACTCAGAGATTGCACGAGGCCAGCGGCTGAACACATGAATACTAAAGAACTGGTTTCCCTAGTAACAATAACCATGAGGCAGGCTCCAAACGTCCTGCCTTTCTGTCTGTCGGACATTGTTTTCTTTCTGTTGATCACATGGAAAAGGCCCCCAACCAAGCTTGCTCATTAAGTATACCTGTAAGTCTTATAGCTCATAAGCAGGAAGGAGGCTTGGACCCACTGATTTTATATTTTGTTTCTTAATGTGCTCTCTTCTATGTGGTCGAAGCTAAGGCTGTCACCCACAGAGGTCTGTAGGGTATTTCACACTTTCTTTCATTATGCTGAAAAGTTTATATGATTTGGGGCACATCACCAAGATGTCCCTTTCACAATTAGTCACCACCGTTGGATTTTACAAAAGTGAATAAATCCTTTCACAATATTTCAAATTAGAAAAAGATGTTAATGGAGTAGAGAATGATCTGTGGATTTCCAGGTCTTTTATGACTACCTTTTTGTAAATTGTCCTGTCTCTTTCCTCTTATCTCAGTTCTAGAAAGGATGAATCAAGAGACCCTCCAGAGGGACCAGAGGCAGATGCTGCCTGGGGAATCATAAGCTTACTGCCCAGTGCATGAGTCTGCAACCTTTGCCCAGGCTCCTTGGATAGAATTCTATAGTCTTACCACCTGGTCAATACTGGTCACACACCTGACCCTCTAGTCTATTACCTCCTTAGATTCCCAGTGGTGGCTTTGGAAGCATCCCTTCCCTATGCCAAGTGCAAGTGTGCTCTTTCTTGTCTCCATTGTCTGCTCAAGGCTCTGTCCACTCACTGTACAGAACCAAAAACAGCACTCAGCTGGTACAATGAACAATATCAGATGCTCAGAGAGGCTGACAGGAGTGGCTGACAACACAGTCCCTATCTTGTGGTGATATTGTAGTTGTGCTGAAATGTGATATTTAATTTGCATTTTAATAAATAAAGTTTGCCCGGAGATCAGAGGTCATAGCAAGCCATAAAACAGAAGTCAGGCAGTGGTAGCCCATGCCTTTAATCTGATCACATGGCAGGCAGAGTCTCTGTGTGGTCAAGGACACAGCCAAGCTTGGTGACACATGCCTTTAATCCCAATACCAACCATAGAGACCTGGAGGTCTGTATAGACAGGCAGTGACAAAGAAGTGATGTGGCTGGGCTAAGAGCCAATGAGAAGGTAGAACAGGAAGGCAATAAAAGCGCAGGTTAGACAGGAAGAAGCTCTCTCTTGGGAAGCTACAGCGTGGTGGTAAGGTAAGGTTAGTCAGTGGCTCTTTGCTATTTCTCTGACCTCTTCGGCTATTACCCCTGTAATTGGCTCTGTGTTTCTTATTTAATAAGACTGTTTTAGAAATTTGTCTACACTATCTTTAGGAGGGTCACAGTCTGAAGCTTTGCTTTGAGTGGAGCTAAAATATCACAGAACTATATGATGGGCACTATATTCAGGTTAAGGATCACTTGAGAAGAATGTTTAATAGGGCTCGTAAATTGGAGACAAGAACAAGAAAACTTCCTGCAAACTTAGGCCTGATAATGTCTTAGAAACAGATAACAATAATAAAGTAGTCAAATATGTTGCCAGCTTCCTATATGTACTGGAGGCTGTATATTTTGTATATTCATTGTTAACCTTCCACAAGAATCCACCGATTGTAGACAATCTGCCTTTCGTGGACCGAGGCTTTGGGATGCAAACTCACTCCCGCAGACTGTTAGGGAGCCGGGAAGGAAAAGTGGAGAATCAAAGCACTGTGGTATCCCGCTGCACAGAGAAGAAGTGTGCTTTGCCGAGGGAGGTGTGGTGAAGTATTCAAAGAAGCAGGCAGCGCCTGCTCCTGGAAGCCTTCCCCAGGAGCTTCTCTGTGGTTCTCAAGGCAAAGGGGACGACAACATGAGGAAATTGCCTGGTTTGTATTTTTCACCCTAGCTGTTATGAGAGTGGATCTGCGAGGCTAGAGCTGGAGGCAAAGAGCCAGTTAGAAGCCCATTGCTGTTGATAGTTCTCTCATGAGGTAATTCGGGTTTGATTTGGGGCATCATCAATAAGGACAGGAAGAAAGGGACTTCCTAGGACTTCCAGGACACTCTCCCATATAGTACGAGCTAAGAGCTCTGCCATCAAGCACACCTTAGCTGGGGTCCTGGAGCCAGGGTCTCTTCTCTGATGCCCAGGTTCACAGGTCTTTTTCAGATCTATCAAGAATTACACATCTCACACACCTTCTACTGCAGTCCATGTTCTTTTCAAGTCCCAGAGCCTAGGACAGCGTCAGGACTCAGCAAAGAATACCACATGGAGAAATGAATAAATTTGCAGCTAGGCTTGAGGATGTATGCATGTCATTGCCACACTCGGGAGGCTGAGACAGGAGGATGTTGGTTCTGAGGCCAACCTGGGCTATATAAATACGACTCTCTCTCCATTTAAAATAATAACAAGAAAAGTGAATGGGTTTTAGCTGCACCTAATTTTAGTTCCACTTCATTTCACACAATATCCTGACCAAAGGAGTCCCATAGCTGCCCTCATCTAAAGGTGACAGGGGACCTGGGAAGGTGCTGCCATCAAACACAGACATGAATAACCTGGCTGTCACCATGCAGCCACTATTGATAGATATGTAGTATCACTTCCTTTGTCTTAGAAATGACAAGAAGAACAAAGAGGAACACATGGCAAACTATTTCCCACAAACCCTGCAGCTAGAAAACAGAACTGGCTGGGTTAATTCTGTGCAGTTACTGTACTCCCTTAAAGCAGCCCAGATAGGCAGGCTCTCTCTCTCTCTCTCTCTGCCTAACTTTCTGAACAGTTCAAACTGGGCTAGACTCTGCAGCATGGTCACAGGTTGAATTGTGTATGCACACAAAGGTAGACCCTGGAACACTGAGATCACATGAGGACCTCCTCTATGTTGGTTTGAAGGCACACAGTTCACAAATAATACTTTTCACAGCTTCTTGCAGATGATACTATTCCTTTGCCCTGGTCCTTGCAGCAGTAAGAATGTTGAAAAGATGAGCAACTAGAAGCAGCGACTGTGGAGTAAAGTTAGTAACATCAACTATGGTGTGACGAAGGGCGTAATCACAAGAAACCCAGGCCTTCCACTGTTTGTACTATCCTCATAGAAAACTGTGTATGCCTCTTTTTCATGGGAAAAACCTATGTACATTCCATTCAGATTTTAGTTGGTTGTATTAGCATCTGTTTTAGACACACAGATATATGCTTAGTAAACTGGCAGAAATGTGCAACTTCCATTCCATTTTTTTTTCTGAAATATTTCAATTTTTAAATATTTTCATCAAAAATCCAAAATGAGATTAATTGTGTTGATTAGAAGTAGAAAAGAATTAAACTTTTAATATCAACTGGATTATAACTGGAATCATAAATTAATATGATTTGAAAAAAAGTAAAATATCTATGTGATATGCTTTAAATCTGAAATAATTCATGTGAGATTATATTGAAGATTCAGGGTTATAGCCCTTGAAACAGGGTTCTGTAGTTAGAGTTTTCCTGCCTGGCCCACAGTCAGGACAAATCTCTCTTACCCGCCAGTCCCACAGTCGCTCAGACCCAACCAAGAAAGCACATAGAAACTTATATTGCTTATAAACTGTATGGCCGTGGCAGGCTGCTTGTTATCTACCTTTTCTATCTTAAATTAACCCATTTCTGTTAATCTATACTTTGCCACATGGCGTGTGGCTTACCAGTGTCTTTACATGTTGCTTCTCATGGCAGCGGCTGGCGGTGTCTCTCTCCAGCCTTCTACTTCCCAGAATTCTCTTTCTTCTCTCTTGTCCCGCCTATACTTCCTGCCTGGCCACTGGCCAATCAGAACTTTATTTACACAGAGCGATATCCACAGCACTTCCCCTTTTCTTTTTTTTTTAAGGAAGGTTTTAACTTTTACATAGTACAATTACATAAAACAATTATCAAGCAAGAATTACAGTTACAATATTAAAGAAGATATCCTATCTACCTTATATTTGTGAGTCTAAGGTTTTATATCTAACTTATCTTGCATCATAACTGAGGAAATTATAACTATCTAGTCTTCAACCATATCAAAGACCTCAGAAGGATATAATATTACCTGAGAACCGGGAGAAGGATGCAAGCAACTTTCGGGAGTCTTGCAGGGTAGACAGAGACAGCTGGCAGCCTGAACAGTCACCTAATGTTCCTTTGTAAAGTTGGGGCATTTGTCTTCAGTCCATAGGGCTAGAGTCTCTCGGTCACTTCTCTCAGTGTCCCGTAGAATGTCTGTCAGTTTCCTCTGTGAAGCAGGAGCCTGAGGACCATTTTGTCAAGCAAAGTTCAGTGGTCACCTTCCTATGGGTCCTGCATGTCCAGTTTATCGAGCAGTCCAGGCAAGAACAGTTTCTTGCCCAAATGGCTATTTTTGCCAAGGTGAAAATAAGATATGAAGTGTCTTCAATGCCCATCCTTGTCTCTGAAGTAAATTGGTGCTGCCAGGAGCAGACATGTCTCACTGTCCAGAAAGTCTAAATTTTAAAAATATTTTAAATGCCATATTCCGAAGGTCTTTGAAGTATTTGAAGATTACCTATCTATCTGAAATATCTCTATGTATACCCAGAAGACTTAACTAACATGGCTATGAGTATGATTATCACAGATGATTAATTATTAATCTATTTTTAATTATCCATTACAATTTTAAATGAGCTATACAAACATAATACCTTAAACACAAGTAGAAATATATACATAGTATAACAAAATTAACTTTAAGTTTGTATCAATAGACTAAAATCTATACCAATGTAAGACATTTTAAACAAGTTGTTGCTCTTTAGAAGTAAGTTCCTTAATCTACCCTTTCATCCTTTATATCTGTATCATTTCCCCTTTTCTTCTTTAGAAAGAGATCTCATTTATAATTAAACTGCTTTAAAGAAAAATATTGGTTTTTCTCTGTCCCACACCATAGGGCTCTTCTGATTTGGGACACAAGAATCTCTTAACCTTTTCTTTTAGCAATATGTCTGGGTTTAGAGAAGGAGTGAGCCAATTCCATCTCCAAAGCCAGCTTGATAATTTTGGGAATGTGGGCGTAGTTTTTCTTACTACTTCCTGCTGGAGGGGGTCGCTGTATCTTATGGGAACAAAAAGAAAATTTTAGGATTATGGAGTAGTCCATTAGGGTGAACCTCTGAGCCAGTTGTCTTGAAACCATTCTGGATGTTGGATCATCTGGGCCATGGTGTCATCGGAGACCTTTCAGGTGGTCTTGGCTGATCAAACCTGATATATCTTAATCTGGAACAAATCCACAGCCTCTGGTTTTCTGTGGAAACAAAAGCAGAGACTCTTTTCCAAAGCAACATATCCTTATATCCAAATTTTGAAGTCAAGTTACCTTTAAAATTTACATATTTATTTAACTCAACAGCTTTTACGATCAAATCTTTTTTTTAGTTAAAAATCCCAAAGACAACATAAACCAGATTCTCTGTGTAATATCCATCTTTGTAAGCCTGAAATGCCGCTGTGGCTGCTGGCTCCGCCCACCTCAGCTTCCCAACATGGCGGTGGTACAGTTTACTGCCAGCTCTGGGTCTGGAGCCATGTGTACCATCAACTATCAGAAGCAGTTCTATCAAAGCAGTGCATAGCCCAGAAATCTTTTTTTCTTTTTTTTTTTTTTTTTTAACTAGCAAAGGCTAAATCCACCACACAGCAGAGTATAGTGCTGCTTGTAGACTCCTCATTCCTGCCACACTGCAGGTCAGATGCACATGCTAGGAACCCGCCATAGTAGCTGAAACCGGCAGGCTGCCGCTAACTTGAGAGAGACAATTAGGAAGCTGTTTTTAGCTTCGTCTTAGAATCTTTTTTCTCAGGTTTTAGGTGGAAACTCTTGCCCCACGTTGGGCACCATTTGTAGTTAGAGTTTTCCTGCCTGGCCCAGAGTCAGGACAAATCTCTCTTACCCGCCAGTCCCACAGTCGCTCAGACCCAACCAAGAAAGCACATAGAAACTTATATTGCTTATAAACTGTATGGCCGTGGCAGGCTGCTTGTTATCTACCTTTTCTATCTTAAATTAACCCATTTCTGTTAATCTATACTTTGCCACATGGCGTGTGGCTTACCAGTGTCTTTACATGTTGCTTCTCATGGCGGCGGCTTGCGGTGTCTCTCTCCAGCCTTCTACTTCCCAGAATTCTCTTTCTTCTCTCTTGTCCCGCCTATACTTCCTGCCTGGCCACTGGCCAATCAGAACTTTATTTACACAGAGCGATATCCACAGCAGGGTTCAGCATGAGATGAGCAATACATAAATGATGTTAAGAGAGTACTGGGTGACAGGGGCTGCCTGCCTGCTTGGGTGCCACCGTTATCTTCCTGTTGAATCTGTACCACAATCTCTAAGGAGGATCCTATCCATAGTTCCATTTTACAGATTTACATTTACAGATTTGCCAAAGGTCAGTAAACTTGAGGTCACAGTCACCTGCAGTCTAACCCAGAGGAGGGCCTGCCCGTTGTGGCCCCTGAGGGCACCACTCCTGGAGAGAAGGCATTGCTGAGGGCTGTGGCACTTGGGTTGATGATGGTCCATCCACCGCCTCTCTTTTCCTGGTTCCATTGCTTTTCCAGTACCGGCCACTAGATTCATCACAGAGTGCCAGATTGGGAATATCTAACCAGAAAGGCAACTATTCCTGCCTGAGGGCACTGGCTTCTTTTAGCAAGGGCATCTTAACAATTGTTGTATATCATGTAAGAGAAACCCAGGAGCTTGGGACTCAGCACAGAGCTGAGCTAAAATGATCAGAAGATTCAGGGTTCCAACTTCTGGGGAACTTTATTCACTTTTTCATGACAAGATTTCCTGTTAGAAAAACAAAATGCCAGCAGGAGGAATTACCATAGCTGTCATAGTCTATGATGAGGGTGAGTTTTATGGCCGCTGACTCAACACCCAAAGGCAACACATCACCAATGACTGAAAGACACACTGGGAAACACAACTTGTTTTTCCAAAACCATACAATATCAATTATCATATTTTAGCATATGGTTCCACACTGAATTATTCTGCAGCTATAATTAGGTTGTTAATGCAATCCAGGATAGGCCTGAGTGTTAACTTGGCATATATTTTACCTAATATGATGGACATGCAACATTTAGAGAGCTTTCTCTTTTGAAATAAGCTGTGAATATGGACTTCCTTAACTTAAGAACTTTAAGATTATGTATCACATTCCTTTTCTACTATTTTCTACTATTTCAATTTTTTTTTTTTTTGAGATTTTTGGGGAGAGAGAGAGAGACAGAGAGACAGAGATAGAGAATGAGAGAGAGAGAGGAGAGAGAGACAGAGAACGAGAGAGAGAGACAGAGACAGAGACAGAGAGAGAGAGAGAATGGTTCCACCTCCAATTGTAAGCACAGGCTGAACAGTTCAGATCTCTCTAGCTTTAATTTAGGATTCTCTTTTGTATTTGGCCTTTGGTGACTGAAACCTGAATTTTCTTCTCTAGGATAAGCCTCTGTTGCAGTCATAGTGAATATCCATTTCATTTCCATCCTGTTACTTTTCCAGTTAAATATTTGTCATGTGGAAGGAGACCCGAAGTGCCTGCACTTCCTCTTCTGTGGACTGCTCAGTTATGCTAATGGATTTGGGATGACATCCTGGAAAGAGCTGTGAGAAGAAATCAGGGAAGTAATAAAACAACCTACCCTTCCAAGGGCTTCTTCCTTTCTTTTCTCCTTCACTTGCCTCAATGTTGATATTGATTTCTCCCATCAGGAGGGCTGTGTACACAATTACCATCCTTTGATAAGGAGAATAAGTATGATAGCCATCTAAATTTTTCTGAAGGTTAAACAGAGACCCTTGTTTCATATCCCCACAGTTCCCTGCCCCCTTTCCCTTCTCTGTTCATGTTTATCAAAACCTATACTTCCAGCCCTGATGAATGCATTCTTAGCTCAGGTTGTCTCAGAACAAAGCAGGAATATGCCAGGAGGACAACCTGATATTTCTTGAAAATTCTTTCTTCCTTCTTATGACAAAGCCCAAGGGGATAGTCTCTGTGCAAGGAGAATTTATTTTCTGAACCCTTTGAACAGAAAGCTTTTCTATTTTCTGGAGTAAAATATTTTTCCCAAATGTTTATAATCATACCTATATTTAAACACATACTATATTTTGCATATTTATGTATGTCTATGTATATTTGTATTCATATTTTGTCTGTGTATTTGTTCTAAAAATATTAGTTTTTAATTTTCAGTTATTTGAAAAGGGGCCCTTATGTATTTTCTCAAGTTGCTACTCTGCCTTGTTGTGTGTGTGTGTGTGTGTGTGTGTGTGTGTGTGTGTGTGTACATGTGCTAGGGTACAGAGGGCTATTAGTTGAATGTCACTATAACTATGGATTGAGCTGATGTGGCTGTGATGGCCCCTCCCTAATCCCACTCACTGGGCTAGTGTACCCTCCCCCCAGCTGTTTTGAATGTAGCCTGCCAAAGACTTACCAAATGTCTCTGATTCTGGGAAACTAGCCCTGGGCAATTAGAGCAGCCATCTCACCCTGCAAACTAGTAGGGGCAGACACAACTAACTAATACATATTAGAAAAACCTGAGCCTCTGACCTCAACAAATGGTAATTCTGTGGTATAGTTAATGGGGGCTTCATGGCTCCCTCCAGGATTCAGGCCAAGGCTGGGCATCCCTGGGGCCCCATTCTTCCCCTGCCTTCTACAGCCTGGAAACACAGCCCATGAATAGATATGTGGATGTGGGTGTACAAAGAGTTAAGCAGGTCTCCATTGGTTTCAGCAAACAGTCCTCTACTTTGTGGGAACCACTTAGCATATGATTCTTGTCCCTAAACAACATTACAGCATGTGCAGACTGGGCTTCCTTGGCAGCTTGCTCTTGCACAATATTTCAAAGACAGTAAATCTGTTTCTCCATCTACTAAACAGCAACAACTACTCTTGACCTGAAAATAACTGAAAGCATGTAAAAGTTTTTCCCAAACAGTGGCGATTGGTCCAGATGGAAGAAATCATTTTCCTCTTATTTCTGCTCTAGGGTCTAAATCCTACACTCAGAAATTTGAAAACACAAAACGGGTGCTCTCATTATGCCAAGATGATGTGTCCTTAACTTTAGTTATAATTTCTATTATTGCTAATTGCCTGGTTTCTTATTCCAAAACCATTTTTCACTAGCAAACGTCTTCTTCAAGTACAAACTTGAACATAAGTAATTTGATCTATGAATGTGTAGTTTTGTGTACTATATTTAGCTTTTATATACACACATATTCAGCTATGTGTTGCATAAAATATTTATCTGTGCATCACCTAAAATCACCTGGCTTAACTGTATTGTTTTGTGTGTAGCATTTTTTGGAGATTCTGTCCCCCAGAATGTGGTAAAATTTCTTAGGAAGATACATATCTCAGCTTACTAATTTCTGCAAGCATTTGTCAGCTGCTATGCACCCCAGGAAAACCTAGGATAGTCAGAATAGTAAAGTCATGAGTTCCACTGCATGTGGAACAGTGTAAGTGGCTAATGAACTCCAGGTAGGAAACTCACTGTTCAGATCTTCTGGCTATGTTCCTGTGGATTATGTCACAGACAGAAACCCGAGGGAGCCATATTTGGGGGGGTAGTAGACTTGCCTCTCAGGCTGGAGCCAAGCAGAAAGCATTGGTGCTGCTCCATGGGAGTCCTGTGGCGCCTTACCAACCACTTTCCTGCAAAAGGCTGTCTGGCACCATGGTCCTAATGATCCAACCCCCAACATTGTAATTTCTAAGATTGGCTTTAGTCATTTAATAAGATAATAATGTGTGAAGCAGCCTCCAGTGGGGTATGAGATGTTGTTAATAATTACAATTTGCATTAGGTGGCGCCTCTCCTGGCAAACACTCAGAATTTACGAATGTTATCTCATTTTCATCTTATGACTTCCTTGTCAAGCCAGCATTTTTTATTGCATTTCTTCAGAAGGCAGCTGAGGCATGAAGAGTTAAATGGTTTGTCTAAACTGAGATCAGATCTGAGATCCCAGACTTCCAAACTAGCATGATGTTGCCTAAAGAAAGCACTTAGGTGTGGCTTTTACATGAAATGCCAAATATGCTTCTGAAAGTTGTACATTTGGGTCTATAAATTCAAAGGCCCTTTAAACCTTGTATTGAGTACAAAATCTGTGGTGTACACCTTCTTTAATAAGCAACATGGAGGCTTCATTTCAGAGTCTGGAACACTAGCCAGCATCCGACAAATAATTCATGAGTAAATCCTTATATCAAATTTGCATGCACACAGTTTCAAGTGTTTTGAAATATTAACTAATTAAATCCCCATAAAAATCCTGGGAAGGAGGCACCTCTACATTCCTCCTCCGTATATAGTAAAGAAACGAAGCACAGAGAGGTTAGGAAGCATGCCCAAGCTCTCACAGTTGTTAAGTGGCAGATGCTGAGACTCAAATCCTGAGTTCATTCCTTTAATGAACATTTTGTAGCCATTAAGTTTTTAGTACTTGCTTGTTGAAAATACACTATTTCTCTCTTCCTCATGCGAGCCAAGAGCTTTCCGCTACACCCGTGGTGGTTGGAGAGTCACCTGTTTCCATTCTTAGGAGAAACTTTCTGTTCAATTTATTCTATTTCTAATCTTGCCCATGTTGGGGATTCGTATAGTCTAGTTGATGGCTAGCTAGGATTCTCACAACATGACTGGGTGGTTTTCAGAGGCCAACGAAAGCTAAGTAATTTCTGGCTTTCCCACTCAGACTCCAACAAAACACCTCTAGAAAGGAAATTATTTCCTTATTCTCAATTTGAAAAAAAAGGGGAGGGGTTGCAAAGTTCTTTTACCAGTTTGCCCTATAATTGGCATAAGCTTTCCATGTGAGCAGACGTATTTTTCACAAGTGACTTATGCAACATCCTTGGAGTCAGGAGGGTAGTTTCACTGTAACTTATATGCATTATGTCATTTGATCCTTACACAGCTGCCCAGTGAGGTCATCGGGGAAGCTATTTTCATAACAGCCATTTCACAGACAAGAAAAGTGAGGTTCGGCCTCACTAAGTAAGCTTTTCCACAGTCACATAATGAGATGCAGACACAGACCGTGTTTCGTGTCATATATTAATGAAGCCTGTAAATTGCCTCATCTCATATTAAGCTTAATAACTTCTGGTGATATCATTGCTAAGCTCAAACACTTAAACAAATAAAGTCAGAACGAGTCCTCTTCAAGTCTGAAGACAACCTAGAACTTTCGAGAGCATCCAGTGATGTTCAGGTTCAGTTTTCCTTTTCCCGTGAGAAAACAGAAAACAGACTATAGAGAGCCATAAAATAAAGGGCTTCCAGAAGCTCTTCTCTCATACTCAAGGCTCCAAATCGCCAGCTTGCTCACACACTGCCTGAATGCAGGGAAGCCCGAGGTTTCAACAAAAGACATCTCCTCTGTGCCAGAAGTGTGTCCCTTCTGTCTGGGTTATAAACCTTGTGCTGGAGAATTCATTCCAGCAAAGAAGGAATAAAAAGGCACTTCTCAGGGATGAATAATGGATGAGCTAGACAATGACCCCTACGGGTCACAGCCAACCACTTTCACTTCCTTCACTAAATGTTTTCCATAAGAAAATTGGTTCTTATTCTCTTCTAGGTGCAGGACAATTGCAGTGAATTAAGATATAATTTATAGATATTTTTATACATAATCTGCCCACTTCCACAGGCAACCTGGCATTCCTCCACACAAGTTGTTATTACAAGCACTGACTTTCTTTCCTGTCTCCACTTGACTAAAATTCAATAGTATGATGTAAACTTCTTTACTCTCCATCCAGCCCACTTAGGATGCCTGGATTTTCTCCTCCAGGCTCTTTCAGTGGAGAAGTGGTCTCCCTCATCCTCAGCATCTTCTGTATTCACTAGACTTTCTCACTTGGTGATTTATCTAGTTACACTATTGTACTTTTGTGTCTGATGAAATAGTTGCTTAGTAAGTTTTTGAAACAACAGACCAATTTCTTTTATAATACCTAAATAAAATGTAATGCGAATCTAAATTTTAAAAAATGCAGATAAACAAATAAATCCAGAAGACTAATCATTATAAGCAATAATATAATGCTTACTTAATGAGGGCATTAATTCACTGTATATATTCATAGACTGAATGAGTTTTCGAAATGGCCGGACTCTTCTGCTGATGCTGAAGGTGGATTCTTTCCAAGTAACATCTGTCAGTGGTGGGGATGGATGCACACTGCTTTTTAACATGACACGACTAATATGTCTCATTTCTAATTTCAGCCTTATTCTTTTTTGTTTCAGCTTTATTTATAGTGAGAAGACAGTAAAATCCTTCTCATTAGATCAAAGATAAAACAATTATGTTCCATGTCATTAGTATTGGTGAATATTCTTCTGAAAATACTAGCACATACAGAAAGAGTGAAAGAATTAAAATATAAAATAACAATAGGAAGGAGGAAATTATAATTGTCAGAAAATCTTAAGAAACAACTGCACAACTACAGCAAACCACAGGTGGATTTTTTTGGAATATTTTAACCATGGTTCATTGATGGAAGCACTCTCTCCTTTTGCTAGAAGGTGTTTAATTTAGTACACTTTAGCTGAAAGATTGGTTTCTGCTATGAAATTAAAAATGGGCATACCCTTTGGCCCAACAACTTTATTTGTAATATTAGACTCATGTTACTTGCACATATACAAAATGATGAACAAATACATTTGTTACAGCTTTGCTTATTTGTTGTTTTGTTTGGTTGAAACATAATTTCAACTATGAAATTCAAGCTAATCTCAAACACCTTATGGTCTTGCCTTTACTTCTGGAGTGCTGGGATTACAGGCATGTGTCACTATGCCCTGTTACAGCTTATGTATAACAGTGTGACTAGAAGCAAACAGCAATACATAGGAGACCCACTAGATAAGTTAGGGTTGGTTGTGCAATAGAATATGATGTGATCATTTTTAAAAGTGAGGCAACTTCCTGTAAATCAAATATGGTGCTACCTTATTCACTTATTCTATTAGTGAATAATGGAGGTATATAACCAAATGGAAAAAGGCGATGCGCATGTTTGTGCTTATACTTAAATACCAAGTCTGGCATGATGGCACATCCCTAAAATCCCGTCTCTTAGGAAGCAGAGGAAGGAAAGTCAGGAGTCTGGGGCCAGCTTAGGCTACGCGAGATTCCATCTCATAAAAACAAAACAAAAGCCACTTCCAATAGTGGTCATCCCTGGAAGTAAGACTAAGTGACAGAGTAGAGGAAGGTATTTATATATACATACATATATATATACATATATATATATATATATATATATATATATATATATATATATATATAAAATCTCTGGTAATAATTATCAGCAGCAAACGCTTCAAGTATTAAATAAGTTTTTAAGGCACAAAATAAAGAAAATAACAATTAGAACTTGAATCTTTCTAAAGAAATGGAAAAAACCCCACACTGGAGCTTGCTGACGCATTTACTGTTTCATAACAAGCCACTGGAAGTTAAACGGCTTCCATTAAAAAATCCTTAGCATGTCTGGCCATTCTGTGGGTGGACTGGGCCCATGTGGGCAGTTCTGCACCACAGGGTGTGTCTGAGTTTCTGCAAGAACTCTACTCAGCTGGAAGAGTTCGGCTGGCACTGGGACTCACAAGATGGCACCCCTGCTGTGGGACTCATCATGCCCCCTTTCTGGGTCAGTAGGCCCTTGGAGCTTCTTGACAGTACAGCAGCTGTCTTCCAGGACACAAGCATGGGCTCTGCCTTCCTTATGGAGACTTAGGCATGGATCCAGGCCAGCATCACTTCTCCCTCATTCTCCAGACGCACAACACAGACCTTAACCCCAACCTTTGTTCAAGAGGATGGGAAATAAACCACCTCAGCTTAGAAGAAATGCCAAGAATAGTTGGATCCTATTTACTTCACCTCTGACACCCTGGTGTTCTCAGTTCCAATCACTGCAGCTCCCACCATACCTATTTGGAATTATTCTCTACAGCACTAATAATTATGGAGCAGATTCTCATCTCATTTGACTCCTGGTAATTACCATTTCTCCAAAAGAACAAAATGGCTCAATCTCCAGTCTTAGATTAGTAGAAAACTAATTTTGGGAATTGGAAAGCTGCTTGACAACCATTTACAATTCAGTGTGAATTTGTACAGGTCTGCTTTATAGATGGGGCAGGTGAAACCTTGAGAAAGAAGGTGAAATAGGTTTTAACCAATCTTTTCTTCCCCTACCCACTCCAAAAGAAAAGGCAATATATTTCTTCAAGAAAGTGAGTGTTTCTGGAAGGTAAAAACAGACTATAAATCAAAGCTGTCAACTAACTTCTTCACTAACAAAAAAGAAGAGCCAGGTGCTCAGCCCAGGAACTCAGGAGTGCCCTTATGGCCACCAGGAATCCCACAGGCCTTCAGAAACAGCTGATGGCAAGGAATTGAAGTTTGAGGTAAGACCACTAGCCTCTAGTATTAAGCCTTCTGCTGAGTCTCCTTCTTGCCTCTGAGATTTTGCAGACACCATTTCTGCTTTTCATGGTGTCCTGCTCTTTCGCTGTCGCCCATGTTTCCTTTTGACTTAGCCAATTCCTCTTCCTCCTTTGGGTTGCAAGATTACCTTTCTCACACATAGTGAAACTTTGATGCCATCCTCTTCCCAAAACTCAGTCAGATGCTCTTGAGACAGTCCCTCCTCCTTCTCGAATAAATAATTACTCCAGAGGCTGCTCGACTCCTCAACCCAAGGCAGACCCAGACAACCACAACTGTCCTCTAAAACTATTATCCCCAGCGTACATTAGTCCAAGAGCAGACATTACACTCAAGGGAGACAGATGACGCCCCCTTATTAACAGCAAGATTTGGAGTTGTTGATAACGAAGTCATGTTAGTGAAGCATATCAAAACGAAGAGTCATCAACTACTGTGGATGAGGACACAGAGGCTTCCAGTCTGAGGAAAGAGGATCAGCTGAGGAACTGGTGAGGTGAGGTGGCTGTGGCTTGTTCTGCTTCTCTGATCTTCCAGCATTCACCCCAGTACTGTATTATTCTGCCTGCAAAGTGTTTTAGTAAAAAGCAACCTCCCTCAGAACATAGACTTTTAATTTATCAATAAATGTGTTTATTTATGATTTTATGTTTTTGGTAGAAAGTGAACTTGTTAGATAGATAACTTGGTCTGATGTATGAAATTTGAGTTTGAGAATGGGGCTTTGTAATCCTACATGTTAGCTATCTGTTTTCTAATTGCCCCAAAATGTGCAATAACTTTGCCTTCAAATATGTCTCAATAAGAGGCCATTCTGGATACAAGCCATCTCTGGACTATGGAATGATAGCCAACTAAGAGTCAAGGACAAAAGCCAGAGTTTCTAGCAGTCACAGGCCAGCAAGCTTCCAGCCTCATCTCACTCTTCTTGGGGAAGGCTTCAGCTCCATCAGTTTGAGCTTGCCCAGTCCTGTCGGAAAACCCTCTGCCAAGGCACAGGTGTCAGTGTAGAGGTGAGGTGCTTTTGTTTAGTTGTTGTGGGCCCAAAGCCACTAAATCTGTTTTCGTAAGAATTTTATTCAAGATTTCTGTTAATAAAGACAGCCGAATCTGTAAGCTTTTTGAGAAGCTCTTTAATCTAGCTAGCTGAGGAGAAATTTTTCAGCCTACAAGTAATTGGTCGAGCTCCTTTATGCTCTAATCAGACCTTGTTCTCACTGTCCTGTTCATCAGGGTGCGGCCAGTTCCTTAGCCCCTCCATGCTTGGCTTTCCTATTCTAAGAGATGGTGATAACAAAAATTTGGTTAAAAGTTGACAACAACAACACAGTGAGCAATTAACATATCTTTACGACTATCTTTAACACTATCGGATAGTATAATTGTATACTGTAAATCCGGATTTCTTGGTACTGCAGATTTTCATCATTGCTATACATCCTACATACAGGGTGTTCCCACTGACATGGATGTGTTCCCTGCACCTGCTTTTGCTCAGGGATGGTCATGAGAATGCTTTTGAAGCAACACCATGCAATTTCCGAGCCTCAGTCATGAAAGAACACACAGCTCCCCCTTGTCTGCTGAACCCCCGAGCTACTTTACAGGAAGCACTGGGATGGCCGTGCTGGTGAGGTTACCAGAACTCTCTGGGTGACTGTCCCAGCAGAGTTCATTTGCGAAATGGATCCTGAAATCCCCACCTCACTCCCCCTCTTCTTTGCTTGAACCCACCACTTCCTAAGACTATTAGTGTCCTCTCAGTTGAGCTTCCAGTGATTTCTGGGTCTCTGTCTATACTACTAATCTCAGCTATTATGAGATATATGAATGGATGCACTGTTTTACTACTAATTTTGGAATTTTTCTGTAGAACAGTGGAGAACATTTGAAAACTAATGATTGTGGGGCAATAATGAGATTAAAGGGAAAATTTCAGCATATCAGAGCACCAGGACAAACCTTCGTATGTATGCATACTTCTCAATCCATGTGCATTTGGTAATAATTGCAGCTTATTTTCTGTCTAGGCTAAATGGTCTGTCTAAGCTAAATCTGAAAAGCCTGATGCACACAGTGCACATGACCTGAGAAGCCTCTCTCGGAAACACACCAGCTCACACAGAGTTCTCTTCCTTATGTGCTCCAGAAAACTGAGTGGAAATGAAAGCACTTGGTTTAAGCAGAACTTGTATTGCATTTAATCTTATCAGACCAACAATAAAGAGAAATTCCTGACATCAGGAAGCTACAAGTATTCTAGCACACACAGTTGCCTGTTCAGTAATATTCTGACTTCCAAATGTGAACACACAGACCTTTTTTGCTATGAAAGCTAGAAGATAAACAATACCCATTGAGTTACACATGAAGAAATAGAGGCTGAATGAAACATGGCAGGCTCACCATGATAGAAGACTGCATGCCTTTTACCCAGCATTGAGAATTCTCTACTGTATAGCCCTTTCTTTCAATGTAGAATTAGACGTGAGAACAGAGACAGAGCACCTAAAGGTCTGCCCTCGGCAAATATTGTTCACGGGAAAACTCTATATTGAACTTACTGTTTATCTCCTTACAGGCACACTCTCAAGCTGAGACTGATTCAGTATGGCAGGCTGGTTGTTATCATGTCACGTGCAATGGCCTTCTGACTGCCCTTACAGTCTTGCTGTCATTATACTAAAGATTCCAATGACTATCTCAGAGCTATGCTCTTAGAAGAATTTTTTATTTCCTAATGAGCTTTTTGAAATTAGGCTCCAAAGGCCAAGGAATGCATTAGTTTCCTTGACATGCAGCTGCGGTCAGTGAATGTGATAACATTTGAATCCTTGTTCTAGCTTCTGAAGGTCTCCACCTTGAGTGAGGGTGGCCATCTTGCAACAGACTTGGGAAGATGAAATGAGGCTCTTAGGAACCCTTTCATGGGAGAGTTTTCTTTCTCATTCTCTACTTCTACCCTTTTTAGAACTAAGAAATCTTTACTGTCTCATAAAGCACAGATAGGCCAGTGTTTTTCTCATAGCGGCCAAAGATCTTTCATATCTGAAATGTAATGGCTATCTACACACCCCCTTCACTTTTAATCATAATTCAATTGTAAGATGTCAAGAATTTGCACCAACATTTTAGAATATGGATTAACTTCCTTTTTAGCTTGAGCAAAACAAAGCAAGAGATTACAAATAAAGAAACAGTAAACAATTTATTGGACTACGATTTTTTTTTAAAAAATGTACAAAGTTATTTACCCAATAAACTACTAATAGAAGACAAGTGGTCCAGAGGGAGAGCAGAATGTTTGCTCACAGAAGCATATGTTTCCCGTGTTCTCTTATTTTCTTTCTGTACCAAATGATTGCAAACCCAGCTCCCCACATCTTAACCACCCAGACAGGCCTCTTCAAGCATACTAGGCATAAGGTTTTAATTGATGAGCTCTCATCTACATTTCCTGGCTGGAGCCTCACAAAAGACTACATTATAAATCCAATAGAAATGCTAGATGTCCTGGGGGAAGTTTTGTCCTCTAGTACACACTATTTCTAATTGTACAGTGACAACCGACCTAAGTGGTAGGAGTGAGTAGCGGCTTCAGAGCTGGTCCTTTTCAGAATGGGGACACGCACTCAGCAAAAATCTTACTTGATAGCTTTATCTCTGAATGCCAAGAAAATTTGAAGTAATTGTGGATTTACTTTGTTGGTGAAAATTCAGTGTGATTTTTACCTTTTGTATTTCATATTTCTATCTTAAAATGTCCTGTGATACTTGTGTGAAATGATTCACACTTAGATCAAATGTACACACCTTCTAAACTGATGATCTTGACCATATTTAAAACATACATAGTAACAAGTTGTGGATGATTTAAATGATCTTACCATGAATCAATGCTATGGGGTAAGTTATGACAAACTTTTTTGTTTTATCTTGATTTTATTCGTGGGTGTCAGAGCGATATTTCAATGCATGTAGTGTGCACTGACTGAATCCAGGCATCTTTTTCTGCCTTCTCCTTCATTTCCTAACCTTACTAGTTCCTATTCTACATTTAGGTGAAGTTTGTTTGTTTGTTTAGTTAGTGAATTTTAACTTCCACATATGAGAAAGAGCATACTGTACCTAAAAATCTCTTTTCCTAAGTTGTTTTAGGGAAAACTGTGTGCGTATTTATGTTTAAAGAAGGGAATTTTTGAAGAGAGTTATAAACTGAAGTTCTAAGTGTGAATGAATGCAAGAAGCATCTCAATCAATGTTAAAAAATGTTATGTAAAGATGAAAATAGAAGAGATACTTTTTTTAGAAATGCTGCAAAAATATACAGATGTTTTGGGGTTGAGCAGATGACTCAGTCAGTATAGTGCTTGCCACACAAGCATGATGTCCAGAGTTTGGATTGTTGGTATCCACACAAAACACCAGCTTGGTGGCATGTGTCTGTAATGTAGACATGGGGTTCTCTGGTGCTCACTATCCATCTAGTCTGGATGAATCATTGTGCTCCAGGTAGAGTGAGAGGTCCTGCCTCAAAAATCCCAGGAGGATAGTGATGAAAGAGGAGAACCAGCATCAACATCTGGCTTCCACTTGCATGTGCACACATGTGCGCATATATGTACACATGTATAACACTTTGAACACACACACACACACACACACACACACACACACACACACACACACTGTCCACACAGAATAGAGATGTTTTAGTAGATAATTATTACCTTATGTAGCTGGGTGTATTGGTACATGTCTGTTATCCTGATACTTAGAAGGTTGAAACAGGTGGATCATGAGTTTGAAGTCAGCCTGAGCTATATAGAAAATAAAATAAAAATAAAAATCAAGTTCCAAGATAAAAACAACAACAAAAGGCAAAAGGGTCATATGCATAAATTTCTGGGGTTGGAAATCAATAGGAAATTAGATGGAGATCTGTAGTAAAAGGTTAAGTATATTTAAGCTTAGTCTATCTCTTGAAAGATAGTGGAGGGGACCTCTCTAGCACTTTACTTCTTCCTATTCTCATGTGGTCTTCATTTATCATGGTCTCTTATGCTAGAGAGGTCCCCAGAAATCCACAAAGATACCTCCACTGTAGACTACTGGCAATGGTCAAGAGAAAGCCCGAACTGACCTACACTGGTGATCAGATGGCCAAACACCCTAACTGTCGTGCTAGAAATCTCATCCAATGACTGAGGGAAGCAGATGCAAAGATCCACACTCAGGGCCCAGGTGGAGCTCCAGGAGTCCAATCGATGAGAAAGAGGAGGGATTGTATGTGCGAGGATTGTTGAGACCAAGATTGGAAAAGCAAACTAATGGAAACACATGAACTATGAACCAAAGGCTGTGGAGCCCCCAACTGGATCAGGCCCTCTGGATAAGTGAGACAATTGAATAGCTTGAACTGTTTGGGAGGCATCCAGGCAGTGGGACCCGGACCTGTCCTTAGTGCATGAGCTGGCTTTTTGGAACCTTGGGCTTACACAGGGACACTTTGCTCAACATGAGAGGAGGGGACTGGACCTGCCTGTACTGGGTTTAAATGAATCCCCAGGGGTGCCTTGGCCCTGGAGGAGATGGGAATGGAGGGTGGGCTGGGGGGAAGGGGGGCGGGGGGGGAGGACAGGGGAACCCATGGTTGATGTGTAAAATTAAATTAATTATAAAATAAAAAGAAAGAAAGATAGTGGAGGGACTCCTACGTGCTGCTAGCCCAAAGAGAGGAGAGTATCCAGTGAGCTGGATCTCCTTCACCACTGTCTCTCATTAACCAATCAGCAAGCTCATCTAGGGCTCCAAAGCACAATGGAGCAAGTTTTCTCCTTCTCCTGACACACCTGCGTGATCCGGAAGTAAGAGTCTAAGCTGATACAACTTTACAATACATAGGCCCACTCCAGCTTTTCTCAAACAGTGTTTTAGAGAGTGTTAACATCAAGCAGAATATTGATATGAACCCTTTCTCTTACTTTCTCTCTCTCTGTCTGTCTCTCTGTCTCTGTCTCTGTCTCTGTCTCTGTCTCTGTCTCTCTCTGTGTGTGTGTGTGTGTGTGTGTGTGTAAAATGCTGAATAGGACAAAGTTTAAAGTGATATTTATTTATTTACTTTAGCATGTCTCATAGATGTTAGACTATCATAAATCTCCCATAAGAACATAGAATGTATCTTTTTTTCAAATTTCTTTGAGCAAACTTATTTTACAGAGCACCCTTACTAAGGATCATGCATTACACAGAAGACAATTTAGAAAATGTTGGTCTAACTCGACAGTGAATCTGTGTTTCACCTCACATGAATCCTAGTATGGGAAACTGTTAAAGACTAAAGAGTCACCATGATCCTCACCTAGAAACAGTGTTTTCTTCTGTGACTTTGAGGAGTGCACATGTTCGCAGACTGCACTCAGTGGAAAACTGTGACTTTGGTCAGACTCAAGGCCTACTCTGGTGCGTACTGTTATTGGGAAATTAGAATTGTTAAGTACTATGAGACTTATCTTTACCTGTTCAAGGGGATTAATAATTAATATCTATAAAAAAACACGGTCTAAGCAACATAATGTAGGTGAAACGATGTCAAGAAAGTTTCCAAGGTTCAGTCTCAAAAAGATAGTCTTAATCCATGATAGAATTTCTGTTATTCAACAGAGGCCATCCAAAAGTAACAAGAAAACAAATCCTTAAACCCAAGTCCCCTCGGCTTGGACTTGAAGCACCTACCCAACTCTTGAGCCCGTATAGGGCACAGCAACCGACATTAGATCACTACCCCTAGTAACTAACCATCCACATTCAACTGGCATAATCAGTTTGAGAATCTTCATGCTATTTAAGAAAGGTCTGCTAAAATCAGATCTTTGAAATTTAAAAAGAAATGTAGCTGATTCTGATGCCTGCCAAAGCAATATTAAGGATGAATCAGATGATATTTATTAGGTTATGTTGGAGCAACTGGAATGTTTTATTACCAAGTCCATAACAGTTCATACTCATTTAGTAATTTTTTGTTTTGTTTTTTTGAGACAAGGTTTCTCTGTGTAGCTTTGTGCCTTTCCTGGAACTCACTCTGTAACCCAGGCTGGCCTCGAACTCAGAGATCTGTCTGCCTCTTCATTTAGTAATTTTTAATCTGTGGATCTCAAAGCTTTCCACGTGCCCAGAAAATAACGCTTTAAATACAGTACTCAAATTCCTCTTCTGATTTTTTTCTTTATTTATACCTGCATCAGCAGCCTACAGTTGGTGCTGGTAGCCATGGTACACCGCGTATTCATTGCTTGCTTTTAAAACTTACTTTTTTTTTTTTAAACTTTAGTAGCTACTTCTGTGTTACATCTGCTTAGTACGTGAAACCTATTGGCACAACAAATAAACAGGACATCTACTCTAATGGACTTAACATTGAAAGGCAGCACTCAGAAAATGATTTCTTTTAGAATTTTGCATAGTCTTTTCTATGTGATCTTTTTAGAAAAATAATCTATTAAAAAACTGACTTTAAAAACAATACCAAAAATTATAGTTACTTGAAAGACTGCAGAAACAGACGAACTCCAAGCCAAACAATCCATTAACCTGAAGCATACACATCCCTTAAATCTGGACCCAGTGTTCCTCATTGTAAACTGGAGGAAACGCTAGTTTCTAGATGATATCTTTGGCAGCCTCAGGTTCCATGATATGATAGTAATGACCTGTTTTCCCTGTAGATGGGAACCCTGGCTGTTGTTCTCAGCCTCCTTTCTAGTTAATCTCATGGCTAGGCAGGAGATGAAAATTCAGGAATTTCATCAGAACAACTTTGGAAACGGAGCTGTTTCTCACTCTGTGAAACAGAACAAGCCTCCTGCACTAGTCTGTGCTTTGCCTTATTCCTTTGAGAAGAAAGTGAGGCTGTAGGGCAATGGTGGTAGGAAACACTTAATTTGTTTTTTCCATTTATTCATTTATTTATTTATTTTTATGAAATTTTTCTTTATTCATTTTACATACCAACCACAGATCCCCCTCTCACCTCCTCCCAACCCACTCATCCCTCCCCTGAAAAGGTAAGGCCTCCCATGGAGAGTCAGCAAAGTCTGGTACATTTAGTTGAGGCAGGTCCAAGCCCGCACCCCCCCACCCCCCCCACCCCCATCCCCCACCCCCTCGCAGGAAGGTTGTATGAGGTGTCCCTCTATAGGTAATGGGGGGAAAAAGCCAGCTCATGCACCAGGGATAGATCCTGCTCCCACTATGAACTTTAGAGCAAGAGCGGGGAAGCTTGCGCGGTACTGAACTGGCCCTCTGCAAAAGCTAGACAGTTGTGTAGCTTAGTCTGCTTAAGGAAATGCTTAATTTATATGACGCTTCTCGGTAGCTCATGTATTTGAATACATTTACCCCTCACCTAGAACAGTCAGCTAAAGAACCTTAAGAGGTTGAAACACAAGACAGCTATGTCTTTATAAGAGATGCTAAGAGGAGAGAGAGAGGGCTTAGTGAAGCCCCAAGAGTGGGTTAGCAGAGATGAGTGATACCAGAGCAAAGGGCAGAGAAACCGTTTCTGGGAGCCTATAGATCGGAAGCTCTTAGGAAGGTGAAAGGAACAGTGAATATGAGTGTTCAAAAGGCCCCAGAGAGGACCTGTGCTCCCCACCTCCTTCTCACTATCAAAATATGTCATGAGTTACCTTCAGCACTTTCTGACCCCACAACACTGTTACCTGAGTGAGTATTTAGTACCCATTGCTCTTAAAAAATTCTAAGAATTTAAAAAAATACCCTTCTCCCTTCAAAACTACTTGTAAACAGGCCAGACATGGTCAGACATAGTGGTATGTACCTGTGATCCAAGCTACTCAGAAAGCTGAGGCAAGGGGACAGTAAGTTTCATGAGAGCTTCCAGGCAAAGACTCAAAATGAACTGTAAAGTGAATATTACAGTTTCTATGAACATTTAAAAATTATGGCAGTAAATCTACGGGACAAATGGATGCCACTCTCACTTAATAGGTAAAGATATGGCTGCAGGTTCCCTCAGACACTAACATGGTAACAAACTTCCCAGTGCCTGTTAGTATGTAGACAAGTCTCATCTTGAGTGGTGATCTATATGTGTAGAGGAATGTTGATGTTTCCTCATGACAGCTTGAGCCCCTGTCCTCTGTCAGTCAGCCTGGAACCACTTCCTGCTTCAGTGGGGGCGGGGGGGGGGGGGGGGGGGGGGGGGGGGGGGGGAAGCCACCTGCAATAGCTCCCTATTGCTTGAATACTTTGGATCCTGCTAGTTTGTATGGGCTAAAGAGCCCTTTCTTTCCCCTCATGCCCAGGGAGGGCATGCACACTCTCCTTTCCTGCCCTTCAGAAACTTAAGCAGTTTTGAGTTTCTGTCTTTTGCATTTGGCATTGTCTCTCCTTAGGACCCTCCCACTCCTTGTCACCTGTGTTAGTTGGCTGTTTGTTTCCTGTGTGCCCTTTTGATCGTGGGTGGACACTGTCATCACTGGTTGACATTCCTGTGCCCACTGTACTATGCCCTCTTTTAAAGATGCACGGGGCTTCATCTGTGTCCCCTACCTCCTGAGGCAGTGCTCACTGTATAATGCACGTCTGGTAAGTTATCTGCTGAATGAATGAATACGTAAACGATAGAAAATAATCAGGGGACAGTCTCTAGAGATAAGGCTAATCAAAAGGGGAAAATCTCGATCGAACTAGTAAAACACAATGACGCTTTATTGATAAATCTGAGTCACACAAGTTCTTTAAAATAACCTTTCAAGAAAAACAAGCGAGTGTATCTACTGAGACAGGTTGTCTTTTTTCTGAAGTTAGGGAGTGTGGTTGGCCTTTTGCTTTCAGACTCGATTTGGGGAGTGTGTTTTGTGTTTCAAACTAATACCTTCAGCTATGAGCACCTCAGCTGAGGAACTCAAATACCAGACTGAGCAGTGTCCCTAAGGGTTCGGGATTGCCCCTCTGTCTGGGTGTACAGCTTTTTGGTCTGACGCTGGGGCGCCCAATGCTTCAGTTCTTAAGCCCTTGCCTTTAACAGCTAATCGACAGCTAGCTTTCCTTTGCTTCTGTTTCTGATTCCATTAAAAAGAAGGGGTAAAGTTTGACTACACGAACCACACTACTCATTAGAAGGCGCATCCGAGCTTACATTTTCCATGCCCAAACTTTGTGTTCTGTTGTTTTCATCTGACAGTGATCCAGGGAAATGGCGCGTCCAAAAGCCCGCCCAGCCCAGCCTTCGAGCTCCAAGGTTTATTGGAGTCATATTTTAAACAAAACCTCGACAGACTTAGACTCAAAGGAAACCCGACTCTCAAGTCAGGGGCATGCATTCAGAACCAGCGCTCAAAGTAGCTGTTTGTGTCCAGAGTCAAGGGTAGGATTTTTAAAACTTGAAAGTAGATAAAAAGCAAAGCAGAGCTAAATCCCGCGGCCCGCCGACTCCTATTCATTATCTCCAGCAGCATATGGGACCATTCTCTTACTTGTCCTCGCCCTTTCTTCCGCAAAAGCAAAAGCAACCAAGCCTGTCCCGCTTCAGAGCTACTCTTTGTGCGGGAGCCGTGCCTTGGCCACTACCACCACCACCAGCACTTCCTCCTCCTCCTCCTCCTCCCGCCTGCTGCGGGTTCCAGCACAGGCTGGGAGGGAAAGGGCTCCCTTTGCGCTGGGAAGCGGGTGCTGAGATTGGGCGACGCTCCCTGAACCTCCAGCTCCGCGTCGGTTTCAAGGCTCCTCCCTCTCTGTGAAAGACAGACTGCGGGGCGCCTAGAAACCGGTTGGAGGGCGCGCGAGGGAGAGGAGAGGCAGCGAGTTGAGGGATTGACACAAATGGTCAGGCGGCGGCCGAGGAGGAGGAGGCGGAGGCGCAGGGGGGACCCGCGGCGGCGAGGCTGCCGAGAGTTGCCCGCTCCTCTTCCCGGCTGCGGCCACTAGCGCGGCGCCGCGGGCCGAGAGCCACAAGCCCGCCGAGGCCCGGGAAGGAGGGACGCGACCCCGGCGCGCCGGGACCCCTCGCGCTCTCCCTGCCGCCCGCGCTTCATGAACCGCAAGTTTCTGCGGCGGCGGCGGCGGCTGCGGGACTCCGAGCAGGATCTGGGGGAGCGGGCGGAGCGCGACCTCAGCCCGACGGAGGGCACGGGTGGGGACCCGATCTCCCCGAGCACAGTGGGAGCCGCCACCCGCCGCGCCGCTGCCTGCCCTAGCCGACCGGAGCCGAGGAGGGAGCCCAAAAAGTATGGCTGAGGAGGCGGCGCCTAGCGAGTCCCCGGCCGGGCGGCCGAGCTGGGAACTTTGTGCCGGGGCTCTCCGGGGCCGGCGGGAGGCGGTGGGGCGCGGGGACACGACCGGCCGCCGCCGCCCCCGGGCTGGCCCCCGGCGCTGGCCGAGTGGGCTGCTGCTACTGCTGCTGCTTTGGCTGCTGGAGGCCCCGCTGCTGTTGGGGGTCCGAGCGCAGGCGGCGGGCCAGGTATCCGGGCCGGGCCAGCAAGCCCCGCCGCCGCCCCAGCAGCAGCAGAGCGGGCAGCAGTACAACGGCGAACGGGGCATCTCCATCCCGGACCATGGCTACTGCCAGCCCATCTCCATCCCTCTGTGCACGGACATCGCGTACAACCAGACCATCATGCCCAACCTGCTGGGCCACACGAATCAGGAGGACGCGGGCCTGGAGGTGCACCAGTTCTACCCGTTGGTGAAGGTGCAGTGCTCCGCCGAGCTCAAGTTCTTCCTGTGCTCCATGTATGCGCCTGTGTGCACGGTGCTGGAGCAGGCGCTGCCGCCCTGCCGCTCCCTGTGCGAGCGCGCACGCCAGGGTTGCGAGGCGCTCATGAACAAGTTCGGCTTCCAGTGGCCAGACACGCTCAAGTGCGAGAAGTTCCCGGTGCATGGCGCAGGAGAGCTGTGCGTGGGCCAGAACACGTCCGACAAAGGTACCCCGACTCCGTCCTTGCTGCCGGAGTTCTGGACCAGTAATCCTCAGCACGGCGGCGGTTATCGCGGCGGCTACCCCGGGGGCGCCGGCCCGGTGGAGCGGGGCAAGTTCTCCTGCCCGCGCGCTCTCAGGGTGCCCTCCTACCTCAACTACCACTTTCTAGGGGAGAAGGACTGCGGCGCGCCCTGCGAACCCACTAAGGTATACGGGCTCATGTACTTTGGGCCGGAGGAGCTGCGCTTCTCGCGCACCTGGATTGGCATCTGGTCGGTGCTGTGCTGCGCCTCCACGCTCTTCACGGTACTCACGTACCTGGTGGACATGCGGCGCTTCAGCTACCCGGAACGGCCCATCATTTTCCTGTCCGGCTGTTACACAGCGGTGGCCGTGGCCTACATCGCTGGCTTTCTGCTGGAGGACCGGGTGGTGTGTAACGACAAGTTTGCAGAGGACGGGGCGCGCACGGTGGCGCAGGGCACTAAGAAGGAGGGCTGCACCATCCTCTTTATGATGCTCTACTTCTTCAGCATGGCCAGCTCCATCTGGTGGGTGATCCTGTCCCTCACCTGGTTCCTGGCAGCCGGCATGAAGTGGGGCCACGAAGCCATCGAGGCCAACTCACAGTATTTTCACCTAGCCGCCTGGGCTGTGCCAGCCATCAAAACTATAACCATCCTGGCGTTGGGCCAGGTGGACGGCGATGTCCTGAGTGGAGTGTGTTTTGTAGGGCTTAACAACGTGGACGCGCTGCGTGGCTTTGTGCTGGCGCCGCTCTTCGTCTATCTGTTCATCGGCACCTCTTTCCTGCTGGCCGGTTTCGTGTCGCTCTTCCGCATCCGCACCATCATGAAGCACGATGGCACCAAGACCGAGAAGCTGGAGAAGCTCATGGTGCGCATCGGAGTCTTCAGCGTGCTCTACACAGTGCCGGCCACCATCGTCATCGCCTGCTACTTCTACGAGCAGGCCTTCCGGGACCAGTGGGAGCGCAGCTGGGTGGCCCAGAGCTGCAAGAGTTACGCCATCCCCTGCCCTCACCTCCAGGGGGGTGGAGGAGCCCCACCACACCCGCCCATGACTCCCGACTTTACAGTCTTCATGATCAAGTATCTCATGACGCTGATTGTGGGCATCACATCGGGCTTCTGGATCTGGTCTGGCAAGACACTGAACTCCTGGAGGAAGTTCTACACGAAGCTTACCAACAGCAAACAGGGGGAGACTACCGTCTGAGACCCGAACTCTGCCTTCCCCACTTCTTGGTCGATCTCAGCCCTTGCCCGAAAAGCTGGCCCCAAGGAATTCCTGCCAAGCCTGGCCACTCCAGGCTTCCTCGCTAGAAACTCAGCTTTTGCAGGCTCCTTTCTACAAACAGCACAGCTCCTGCAAAAGCTTCCGTCCCAGGGGTAAAGGAAAGAGAGGGCCCAACTGCCAGAGGGGTGTGTGTGTGTGGACCGATCTCTCTAGCCCTAGCTCTGATACCAGGACTGTACGCTTTTATGATTGTAAATAGCCTGTGTAAGATTTTTGTAAGTATATTTGTATTTAAAGACTACCGAACAACGCGAATTTTTTCTTTTTAAAAATGTTTAATTATTTAGGGCGGTTTAAGCATTTGAAGCTTTTTCTCACTTGCCTTTTTCTGAAGACTGCAGAGGAGGTAAAACAGAACACACTTGCTGAGTGCTCTGCCCTGCGCCCTTATCCCAGTCGTGGGAGCGTGGGTCTGGCTATGGCACGGCAGGCTGTGACATGTGTTGCCTCTCCAGGGTCATTTCCCACCGCTCCCCCCCCCCGCCCCGCCGCGCCCCTTGCTTGCGTGGAAACTTTTAAGGTGCAGAACTCCACAGTTTCCCGCTCCTGAGGTGGGCCCCGCCCATTCCAGTCCCCTCCCCCTCTCAGAGGCAGAGTGTGGAGGCTTGTCCCTGTGACTTCCCCATACTGATTTTTTCAGAACCACCTTCCAGCTTCGTAGAGGCCCGCAGGGTGATCACTGCCCGTTGACCCAACCTCCCTCTACCCTGATGTTCCTGGCCCAGGTGTTCCTAACTAAACTCGTCAGAGAGTGAGTGCGGCGACCAATGCCTAACTTTGGAAAGGCTGACTTTCTATGGGTGAGCTCTTTTCCTTCAGCGACTAGAACCTGCTATGGGTTTGGCCATTAGTGAGACTGTGGAAGTGCTTTGTGTGGGTTGGAAGAAACGGAAGAAGGAGATTATAAAGTGTTCTAATTACCTTTTGATGGCTGGCAACCTGCTCCCCATCCCCACCCCCTCTCGTGAGGCTGCCTGCTTTTAGATTTGATCCTATGAAATGGAGACTTTGAGGTTGCCTGGAAAGCTTAGTGAAGGAGTCGATCTTTGCTTTCCTTAACAGGATAGCAGAGCATACAGAAAATATGAAAAACTGAAGGAGATCTCAGTGGAGTGGACTTCCTCAAAATGAAATGCTGTTTCCTGGTTTAAATCAAATTATAATTAGACTTATATCACCTTTACAATCGAGAAGTTGTACACCAGCAACACATTCTGAGGGAGGAACCATCCACACCCCCAGGAATAGCCTGGTATACTTCAGAAGGCACAGGAGGTAAACTAATTCTGGGTGAGAGAAACAAATACAGGCTGGGCATGCATGCTGAACTGGAAGTGTACATTCCTACTGCATGCTACCGTGTGCTCCTGTTTGGACTGACAGCAAGCAGTGTGTCAAGTGTAAATCTCTCAAAGCCATTTACAAACATTCACTCTGTTCTCTATGAAGAGGAGAAAAGCAGTCCTCCTGGTTGTAGTGTTTAAACTTTTAAGAGTTTATCAAAAATGCCAGCACCTAAGACCTAAATTTATCTATGGCTGTCATTTCCAAAAATGACATTGGTTTTTGAATTTGGTATGCATTTATTCTGTTCATTTATCACAAAACCATTTATATTTATAGAGGAATAGAAGTTTATATATATAAAATGCCATATTTTTAATTTCGCAAATAAAAAATGAAAGTTTTGTATGAAATTACATTGTTTTGTGCCTGAAAATAATAGACCTATCTGAACTGTCTTCTCAGCTTATAATGCCTCACAACCAGCGCCACAATATCAAAACCTAAAGAATGGAAGAGAAAGTCTAGTCCAAAGAATACCCAGTCTGCCTTCCTTCTGAGTGGCATCTATGAAGTCCCACGCAAAGGCTGTTTTTCTTCACAGCAGAGAACAGGAGGCTTCAATGTTGTTTTGAATAATAATAATATCAAACAATATTATTATTAAAAGATAACTAATTTTTAACATTGGAGCTTTTTTTTTTTCTTCCCAAGGGATACATTTACATGACTTTTATTATGTGGAGGTTTATCATTTAGTCTTCACCTTTGTGATGTTCTATGAGGTATTGTCTTCATAAACAGGCAATCTGTAAGCAGCCACTGACTTGGTTCATAAACATCTTAAGACAGCAGTAGACTATGGAAGTCTTTTTTTGTTTACATCTGAAGATTCCATTTTCATATTGTTCAAAGAGCCTTTCCCTAAGGAATTTCCTAGTTGACCTACTCATCCTCAGAATTTATGTGTATGTGTGTATATGTACCTGTACACATACATGTGACTATATATACATTAAATTTTAAAATAGAAATACACAATTTATATTTTATAATATGGAAATGGTATGAGAAAGGAACACTACTGGAAAACTTCAAGTATCTGGAGATTAAAAATACTTTTACTATATTTTTCCATTACTTTTAAAATAAAAGGACAAAGGGCTAAGAGAAGCCCATCAATGCAGGAGAGTGACCTTCATGGTTGTAAGAAAATTGTGTTGTAAGTCTTAATTCATTTTAAGACATCTAAGTTTTAATTTAATGGAAAACATATCATTTTAATTAACAAGAAGCAATATTTCCATTTTTTGCAATAATTGAAAAGGTGGTATTTGAGAAGCTTTTATATATAGATACACATGAAAAACAATAATTCTGTAACCAAATTAGAACATGTCTCATTAGGTAATTATGTAACTTCTGGGAGAAAATTTCAATACAATTCATTAATTTTTGTCCTAGGATTAAATGTCAAAACCAGTCTTATTGTGCGTGTCCTTAAAATGCTGCAGATGTGAACCTGTCACAGAAAGGTTTGAGATTCTGTAGTCAAACGTTCAAACAGTATTTTAAGTCACTGTCAGGCTTTGTTTTCCGAAAGTAATTTATTTTAAGGCATGGGAGATACATAAAACCAGGGCAGTTTTGGTTTGGTTTGGTTTGGTTTGGCTTTGCTTCGTTCAGTATTGATGGCAAAATAGAACTTACCTGGGAAACCATAAAGCCACAGATGATATGATCCCATTAGAATGCTGTTTCCATGACAAACCCTATTTTCAAATGATTTGAGTTGCTTCGATGTGTGTGTGTGTGTGTGTGTGTGTGTGTGTGTTTGTGTGTGTGTGTTAGCCAGCTTTCTATTGGAGTCAAACCCCCCACACACAGTGTACTTGATGTAGCTTTTACAGTAAATGTGATTGTAACATGAAAACCTTCTGATGCTCCTATTTTTTTTTCACCTAAATTTTATTTAAGTGAAAAGATTTTATTTAGGAGACAAAGAATTGTATTTTTCATCTCAGAGGCAGGCAGTACCAAGCATACGCAAAGGAAGCAGAGGCTCCATTTCAGCTGTTCTGCAGTGGTCTCTTGTTAGCCTCAGTTTAGAGCCCTGGTCCTTTTGTCTCAACTGGGAGCATGAAGCCTTCTGCCATACATACATGATTATTAAAGAGCCAGCATTTAACTAGGAAAGGAGGGAGGCATGACATTGAATACCCTTGATATATTTCAGATAATGATTTTTTTTTTAATGTAACTGCAGTCCAAGGAATTAAAAACAAAACAAGGTCACTGCATATGTCTACATGAGGACACTAGTGATATTGTCATGGAATACTTTTAAAACATACCAGTCTCAAAGTCTTGCAGGATTGACCTGTGGGAGCAAAAATAAGGTATGGGCTTTGTGAGAATTTGATGCTTTGTAATGTTACCTACATTCAAAACCGTTGTGTTGAGGCCTTTACAGTTGCAATACTGTCTTAGAAGGAACTTGCCAAACAAGTATGAGCAACCCCCCAAAAAGGATAAACACTCTTTGAGCTTCTTCGTGGCTCACATTTTCCTTAAAATTTGAGATTGAGGGGATTGAGCATTTCTGTGCTTGCAGACCACACATTTTTTTTTTTTTAGCAGACATGTTAAATTGTAGCAATTATTGCGACAAAGCAGTTTGTTTAGAACCTGAAAATTGAAGCATAATCTCTACAATAATTTTCCTTGAGTTTTATCATGGTGGAAAGTGTCTTTCTGCCATTGTAGAGTCAAGTTGCTTTATAATAATTTTGTCTCTAGATCAATATGGGACCTTAATAACAGGTTAAATATGAAGGCTTTCTCACAGAAATCTTTCATGTGGTAGATTCAGTAAATTCAAGAAGAATGTGTAACCATGTGAACATATGATGTTTTGTGCATCAAAATTAGTTTTAGATTCTAAAGTTCCTTGAAAAAAATAAGGTGCCACTTCGAATAGGAATGAAATCCTTTAGATATATTCTAGAGAAACAGTTGAAGGGTAGAACTCAAGTAATATTGAGTTTTCTTCAGTTAATATTGGAATACTGATTTGAAGGGAATATGAAGTATTCAAATAGAATTGATTTGCATATTTTACACATACTTTTTTTAAAAAGGTGAACTTGATACATTAAAACAATTTTTAAGTTTTAATATTCATAATATGCATAGTTCATATAGTGATCTCAAGAAATTTCATCCACAGTGTAGATTTTTAAAACATGTTTGTAGCAATGTAGTGATTAACATCAAAAGACCTGCTGGTGCTGCTTTGAGATAGTTCTTTGTGGCCTGGAATTCCTTTCTTTCCTTTAAAAATGCTAAATATCCATCTAATTTGTAGATATCTCCATGTTTCAGATCTTAGTACCCATTTGAATTAAATTTTCAGGGAAATAACGGCGGCATCCCCTATAGACAAAGGATGGTCTTTATTGCCTTTCAAGGTGGCAGCGTGTCCTTGCTTACATATAATGCTCTGAGATACTCTGTGCTCTTGTCCTTGGAAATCCTTGTCTTCACAACTGTAGCCTCAGTACCCAGAAGTCATACAGTCTGGCTGATACCCTTTCCACATGCCATGTGCTATTCCGGTGTTAGGAGTATGTTTTTCTTTAGAAGTAGATGGGAAATGGTGGTATATAACTACAACCCCAGCACTTGGAAGGTAGTATTAGGAATATTATAAATTCTAGATCACTCTGGGTTACATAATGAGACCCCATCTAAATAATAAACAGTAGCTTTAGAGACTATTCTTGACCTTACATTCCCATCTCTTGATGAATATTTTTAAATGTTAATTTTAATAAAAACCCTGTCAAAAACTTGTAGTTGCTCCAGTAGGGTATCCAACCATCCAGGTCTCCTCAGGACAGAGGCTGCGGTAGTAGAATCAAAAAAGTTCTGAACAAATGGGTAGTTGGAACTCAGTGTCGTGTACTAAACTGCCCTCCCATGAAATAAAGTGAAGGTGTATGCTGAGTCAACATGAGCAAAGTACAACGGCAACATATAGTAAAAATAAATCTTCACATTTTTAAAAAAAGCTCACATGCTGGTCCCGACATTCAAAGTGTGCCTCTGTGACTGTGGTGCTTTGGTCATGACCAGATGGAAAGCCAGTGAGTTCAGGCCTTTGTAGCATGTCTTCCCAGGAAGTGCCAATCAACAGAAGCTGAGCAGAGTGAGGAGCTACAAGGGAACGAGTCACAATCAACACCCTGGACAATGAAGAGATGGTGTATGGATGCAGGAGTCTAACCAGACGTGGAACTCTGGGCTCGTTAGTCATAAGATACCGTTAAACATCTATTTTTCATAAAAGAATCTCATATGTATGCCATTGGAATGCTTTTTAGAATGACACTAACATTTATCAGAGTGTGGGGAACTATTAAGCTTTTGCATGTTTACATTTACTTTATTTTCCTTTATTATAAAAAACAATCCATTGGGGTAAGATGACACACTCCAATGGAAATCACTCCAAATGGTTACAAACTTCTACACCAATTTACCTGTCTTAACTTTTCCCCTAGAGATATGTAGGTTTAGTACTCATACTTTCCCTAAATTCAAAACCATTTCTGCAAGGAGGAAAAGAGTCAGCTAGGTCTTAGGACTCCACTGTGATTATTCACAGTTGTAGAACACAATGTACAGCCATCTAGGGCCTTCACATTTCCACGTGAAGCTCTTCAGTCTGAATTGGTGCACCCCCACCCCCAATTTTTATTTCAGTGTCATCCTTCATGTAATAAATGTCACATAAAATGTCACTGGCTTTGTTGAAATCTGGATACTACTATCACTATTTCTTAATATAACTCAACATAAATGAAGTTAAAAACATGCACGTTGATGTAAGTATTCCAGAACACACACTGGGCTCTATAGCTGATTCTAGGCAGGAAACACTTTGCTGCCAGGAGATGCTGGACAGTATCTGGACACATTTGATTATCATGACTGGGAAGGTAAGCGGTAGAGCATGTAGTGTGTGGACACCAGAGATACTAATGCACAGAAAAGCACAAGTATCTAATCCACAACTGTATATATCTAATTCAAAATTTCAAAGCGGAGACTCCTTGCTCCAGATGAATCATTAAAATTGTGAAATATACATTTTTAAAATAGCAAAATAGTTAACATTTATTTTAAATTTTTGGAAAAAATTTGGATGATGTTGGTATGTCACCGCACAGTCCTTACTTTTGACATGTAAAAATTTTAAGTTGACGAAAAGCTAGATTATATTGCATGCTAGTCAATGTCTTTCAAACCACCATAATAAAGCACAACCAATTTGGTGCTGTAAACACTTTTATTTTCACATTCCTGAAGGCTGAGGAGCCCAGCATTGAGGTACTAGTCATCAGGCTCCTGGTGAAGCTTACTTCCACAGCCTTTCCTCAGTGTAGTTAGGGAGAGAGGAGTTTCTTTGTGTTTCTTTTCTTAGAAATATACAATGAAGGTCCCTTCATATAGATCTAATTGCTTCTCAGAAAACCTCATCTTCAAATACAACTCTGTTGTAGATTAGGGCTTCAGTATGTAAATACAGGAAAACAATAACAATAAACAAAACAAAACAAAGCTATTGAGTCCATCACAGTCAATAAAGTAAAACTACTTTGTTATTTAAGTCTATGTAGGAATATATAATATCACAATTTCAGGAGAAAAAATTCTGAATATTAAAGAGTAATGAAAAAGTTCTCCTATGCTTATATTCTCCATTGGCCTTTTCCTTCAAGCATTTCAATACATTGTGGGAGGTGTTCCAATCAGGAAGCCAGATAACCTGCCTTCTACTTCTTGATTCACTATGTTAAGAGACAATGACTTGATCTGAATCATAGAGTCTAAATTTTCAAAAGTGATGATACTGAAGAAATAACAGATGGGCACACTGTCTTAGTTAGGGTTTCTATTGCTGTGAAGAGACACCATGACTACAGCAACTCTTATAAAGGAAAACATTTAATTGAAGTAGGCAACATTTTCAGAGGTTTGGTCCATTATCATCGTGGTGTGACATGGTGGCCTGCAGGCAGATGTGGTGCTGGAGAAGGGCCTGAGATTCCTACAATTTGACCTGCAGGCAACAGGAAGTGGTCTGGGTCCCTAGGAGTGGCTTCAGTATATATGAGACTTCAATGCCCACCTCTACAATGTCACACATTCTGCAAGCAGGCCATACTTACTCCAACAAAGCCACACCTCCTAACAGTGCCACTTCCTTTGGGGGACGTTTCTTTCAAAGCAGCACACACTCTTTTATGAAGAGTGAAGTGTGAGTGTGAAGCCTGTCCTTTGTGTTCCCATGAGAGTGATTAAAGAAAGTAATTGGTTTGAAGGCTTCCCTCAGCTACAGCGATTGCCTCTCCTTTGGGGAGAAATGCTCCAGCCACTGAAGGGTGCCTTTGAGTCTTTCTCATAGCTCCCTAGCCTCTGACCTACCAACACTCCTGGCTTCTGGACATACCCAGGCAAGTTTCCAATGGAATTTTTCCAAACTCTACTTCACTTGAAGGTGAGTTGGCCTGGTATCCAACTGTTGCAATATGTTAGTGGAGCTAAACACAACTTAGAAGGAAGAGGTCTCTGTCTTGGAAAGCTGATGTGACAATATCCTGGTTACATAGGGCTTTGGAGCTAGAGATATTGGAGGGTGGGGGCTGAGAAATACATTCTAGGCCCACATGTGGAAAATCCACAGGCAGATATTCTGGGATGAGCATCCTCACAGCATAGTAAAGGTGACTAAGACTGGTTGTTGTCCATTTGTTCATGGGTGAGTTGGGGTAGATACAAGAAGCAGCTTGTGGATGGTTATGTCCTGAAGATAGGCAGCTGTGATCATTTGTGATCAAGGGAGATGAGAAGGGGTATTGTAAAAACCAATATCAACAATGCTGTTCTGGAGCTGGTCCTGGTGGGAATAGAATGGAAACACCTCTGAAACAGGGTCATAACCCTTGATTGGAAATACGACTTTCTTTCCTCCTCCTCTTCTTCTTTTAAACGAATTCAATTTCAAGATAATAAGGAATTATAGAGGAGAATTGAATGTCATCTTGGAAAGAATGTTGGATTTGTAGGATCTGTATTGTATCCCAACCAGTTCTTTGCTTCAGATCCATTTATCTAAAATGTTAATAATAGCAATTTTTTTTCTAATTCACATAGCTATTGAGGAGATTACAAAATAAAGTATAAAATGGTACTCTGAGTACTAGAGTCATTACAATCTTAGAATTCTTCTCCACCCTGCATTTTCTTTCCTTTCTTCTTCACCCTATTCTGCTCTTCTTTTCCCCACATACCTTTGCTCCTTTTATCTTCTTTCTTTCCTGCTTTCCTTCTCTTCTCCCCATCCTCCTTCTATAGCCCACTGTTATCATTGAAGGAAATTGAAAAGGCATGATGTAACTTGATGCCATCTATTTTTCCCTACATCACATTTTTGTAAGCTAAGCATGTGTTCTAAGACTTGGTCACACAAAGATTAAGTTAATGGGCAATCTTAAAGTTAAATGACACAAATAATGCACCATATCAATCAACTAGAGAAATGGCTCTTGCATGGACATTTCCACGTATTTATGCATGCTTTGGGATACACTATTTCAACACAATTTCTCTATGTCTGCTGACAATTCTGACCTAATTGGTAGGTTGCAACTAGGGTAACATGGTGACATCTCTTTGAGGCCATGCTAAGTCACAATCAGGATGAGAACTATAATTTCCTCTGAGAAATGTGCCTCTCTACTTTGCTGATAACCAGTTGAACGACTTCAAGGGCTCTTTGCTTGTCCTTGTTGACTATATTGCCCAGTGGAACTCATTCATTGGCAGTTATGGATAGTGTTCCTTTGTTGCTGTTGTTTTCTTTTTTATATAGAAAGAGCAGCTAAGCATCTGGATATCTGACTCACCTCCAGGGCCTAGTGTATTAGTTCCCTATTGCTGCTGTATCAAATCACTCTCAATTTGAAATGCCTAAATTTATCACGTTATCCCCCTACACATCAGAAGACTGACACTGGACCCCTGGGCTAAGATTGAGGTGGTGTCTTGTCCCAATTCTTTTTGGAGACTATAAGGAAGAATTCATTTCTCTTTCTAGTTTCTAGGGCCCACTCCACTGGCTCACAGCAATACTCATCTCTCTGGATTCACATTCTCTATTTGTCTCAGAAATAGGTCAGAAAAAGATGGTAATGTACTGATGTCAACTGTCTTCTCTCATGGTGACTCCACTGTCTTGGTGCAGCTGTAGATGATACATAACTGAGTGGTCCTCTTCAAAATACGTCTGTCAGCTAATGTGGCTTTGCCCTTTGATACAGGGCTGAATGTGAGAGATAACTGACACATTTCCTCTCATCTCTTATTAACTTAACATGTACTTCTTGCATTGACTCCATATTTTTAATCTGTACGAAGTTAGCATCCTGTTTATAGAGGAAAGTTGTTCTCTTATTTAATAGAGGAAAGTTGTTCTCTTATCTAAACATGTTGTCAACAAAGAATTCCACTTGCCTGGGTTGCATTTTATACAAATTCAGATAATGAATTTGCCTGCCCTAGTTTAAAATGTTACATTGACATTTTTGGAGAAGAAATTTTTCTAGCATTACAAACCTATCCTTAAAATAGTCTCTAAAATATAATTTTTGACCTATACTAGAAATCAACTTAAAACTTTTTTTCCTATCTAGACTGCTGTGGCCAGCAGCCTATTTTCCCTTCCCACACACATTTAAATCAGTCTGGAAAAAAAAATAACACAGCCAGAAGTTATTTAAGAAGCCCTTGAATGTTCTTACTAACCCCCAGATATCATTCTTTTCAAAGGTGATTTTGAAAAAGATTACGGAGATGTAACAAACTTTCTAGTAATGGGCCATAGTTAAGGAGGACAAGTTACCTTTACCACAGCTAGTATTTTTCTTTCTTGTAGCTTCCCTCATCCCTGAAGTAGAGAGAATCCAGGAACAGACCAAAGGTTACATGAATGCAGTAATGCCTCTGTAAAGATGGGTTTTGATAACACACAGCTTGAGTAGGGCAAATGTAAATTAATACAGAGGTATAGGGGGTGCTTGGAGTTTTGGAGAAGGCAGGCTGTAATGGGTCTCCATCAAATGCATGCAAGAAAGCAGATGGCCCTCAAAGTAAGTAGTTTTTACCAGAGACAGTAATGTCACCAGGAATTCTTAAAAGTGGGTGTGTATAAGACATACATAAGGGATTTGTTAAGTAAGAGAATTTCTGGACTTAATCTTTAGAGAGTCTGATTGTGTTGGCCAGGAAAAAAGATTGTGTTTTTGAGTTGTTCTGAAAAACAGGAATAGAACAAACTTCAAGAAAACCTCTTGCAATGGCTGACTTGCCAACCAGGTCCCATGACACATTGCATAAGCATAAGGACTCCTGCTCAAAACCTTCAGAACGGGCGGGTTGTGCTCCCCTGCCATCTTGGCCTCTTTGTCTCTAAAAGACTAATTCAGAAACAGCCAGGCTCTGGCCTGACAAACTCCTTTCCAGTATTCTGTGTGGTTTGCCTGGGTCCATGCTTTTGACTCTATTTATTTGTTTTTAAGGGGATTGCTTAATTCTGCAAGTAAAGGTTAGCTTAGAATTCTTTCTTGACTATAAAGACTTCCAGAATAGAATTAGTCTACCCCATCACCAAGTAGAGATAGAAAGAATGCAGATGCCCTCCTAATTAGAAGGGCTTCCAGCTCTGGGCAGCAGGTGTGGGCAGGATGAGACTGCTGAGGAGAGACCCAGAGGGCTCCTGGCTTCTCTTGAGGTGAGGCTGCCTTGGGCAGAACAGAGCTTGAATACTTCCCAGAAAGCTCAGTCTTCCCAGCCAGTCAGAGCATTTATTTGCTTTGTCTAGCTTTTAAATACAGCAGGACTTCTTACAAGGACTTTCCTTCCCAGGGAATTCACTAATCAAGGTACAAGTCTATTTATTTACATAAAAAATCTTTATGAAAGAGCAATTCATTCATTAACTAAGAAATGTAATCATTTCCACTGTTGTGCCAGGACTTCCAAGCACCTTCTGCTTTTGCATCAATTAAGCCAGGCTAGATCCCAACTGACTTCACAAGATACCAGCATCAAAACCAAACTTCAGATGTTTAAACTTGTGTTGTCTTAAGCATCTTAAGAATGCCAGTTCTTTGCAGGAATCACAATAGAAAGGGAAAGACCACTGAATCATTTTAGAATTCAGGAGTTTCAGTTCATAGAAGTAGCCTCTTTGTACAGTGGGATACTCTGGAGGGAGATAGCTCCTCTGGGCACAAAGGGTGCACAATGCCAATGTAGCTAGGGAATACGGAGAATGATTCTTGACATTTAAAACAGCAAAATGTTTCTGTAAACATTATTTGCATATTATTTACATAGGTATGCCAATAAATATGGAAACAAGGTAACCTAAGTAAAGATGGATGGTGAGTTTCAAAGATTAGAATTTGTTAGTGTTTATTACTAGTGTAATATTTAGTTACTTTGACAGAGCCTTAATACACAGGACAGACAGTTCAGTTAAGTTACCTACTAGACTGTCACTTAGCAGACATTTCTCCTATATTTTTCAGCTATACTTCTGAATAACAAACTGCAGATTCCCAGGTTGTTAAGCACATTTTTTTAAATGAAGTCTGTAATGGAAGGTACAGCAGAGAGCATCTGAAGCAATTAGAAATGATTTTTATTATTATTTTTTTATTATGTGTTTTAATTTTATACATCAGCCATGGGTTCCCCTGTCCTCCCCCCCTCCTGCCACCTCCCCCAGCCCCTCCCCTCCATTCCCATGTCCTCCAGGACCGAGACACCCCTGGGGATTCATTTAAACCTGGTGGATTCAGTACAGGCAGGTCCTGTACCCTCCTTCCAGGCTGAGCATGTGTCCCTTTGTAAGCCCAAGGTTCCAAACAGCCAGCTCATGCACTAAGGACAGGTCCTGGTCCCACAGACTGGGTGCCTCCCAAACAGATCAAGCTATTCAATTGTCTCACTTATCCAGAGGGCCTGATCTAGCTAGGGGCTCCACAGCCGTTGGTTCATAATTCATGTGCTTTCTTTCGATTGGCTATTTGTCCCTGTGCTTTTTGCAATCTTGGACTCAACAATTCACGCTCTTGCAGTCCTTCCTCTTTCTTGACTGTTGGACACCTGGAGCTCCACCTGGGGACTGGCTGAGGATCTCTGCATCCACTTCCATCAGTTAGGGTGTTTAGTCATCTGATCACCAGACTAGGTCAGATCAGGCTTTCTCTTGACCATTGCCAGCAGTCTACAGAGGATATATCATTGTGGATTTCTGGGGACCTCTCGAGCACTCTGCCTATTCCTGTTCTCATGTGGTCTTCATTTATCATGGTCTGTTATTCCTTGTTCTCCCTTTCTGTTCTTGATCCAGCTGGGATCTCCTGCTCCCCTAACCTTTCTTTCCCTCAAATCTTGCCCTTCATTATTCCCACTGTCATTCAGGTTGTTCATGTAGATCTCATCCATTTCTCTGTCATTGGGTGATCCCTGGGTCTTTCCTAGGGTCCCGTTTTCTAGGTAGCCTCCCTGGAGTTGTGTAGCAGTCTAGTCATCTTTGTTTTACATCTAGTATCCTCCTATGATTGAGTACATACCATGTTTGTCCTTCTTAGTCTGGGTTACCTCACTCAGGATGATTTTTTTCTAGATCCATCCATTTGCCTGCAAACCTTATGATGTCATTGTTTTTCTCTGCTGAGTAGTACTCCATTGTGTATATGTACCATATTTTCTTTATCCATTCTTCTGTTGAAGGGCATCTAGGTTGTTTCCAGGTTCTGGCTATTACAAACAATGCTGATATGAACATAACTGAGCAAATGCCCTTGTGGTGTGATTGACCATTCCTTGGGTATATGCCCAAGAGTGCTATAGCTGGGTCTTGGGGGAGATGGATTCCCAATTTTCTAAGGGAGCGCCACATTGATTTCCAAAGTGGCTGTACAAGCTTGCATTCCCACTGGCAGTGGAGGAGAGTTCCCCTTGCTCCACATCCTCTCCAGCATAAGCTGTCTTCTGTGTTTTTGATCTTAGCCATTCTGACAGGTGTAAGGTGGTGTCTCAGAGTCGTTTTGATTTGCATTTCCCGGATAATTAGGGATGTTGAGCAATTCCTTAAATGTCTTTCAGCCATTTGAACTTCCTCTGTGGAGAATTCTCTGTTTAGTTCTATAGCCCATTTCTTAATTGGACTGTTGGGCATTTTGATGTCTAATTTCTTGAGTTCTTTATATATTCTGGATATCAGCCCTCTGTCAGATGTGGGGTTGGTGAAGACCTTTTCCCATTCTATAGGCTGTCGCTTTGTCTTGTTGACCGTGTCCTTTGCTCCACAAAAGCATTGAAGCAATAGTTTAGTAAAATTCCTGCAGGAAAACTTTCTGCCCATCCTACCTGATCAACTAATTTTTTCAATGATTTCTACTGATGTATATTAATCTTAATAAGTTATAATTTATATTCCATAAAAGCCAGTCTTTGAAATATTAAGATTCAGCATATTTTAGTATTTCATAAAGCTATAAAATTTTCACAACTTCCTAATCCCAGATAATTTTATTACACAAAGAAGAAACCCTGGCAATTGACAAATCCTTCTTCCTAGACCATAATAATGTTTAATTTACTTTCTGTTAGTATGAAAGGGACCACACACGAATGTAACTTTTATGTGTCCCTTCATTTAGAATAATTTTTTCCAGTTCATCCATACTTTAGTGTATGTTGGTATGGTATTTCCTTTCAATGATTAAATAATATTCCATTGTGTAAATGCTCTGCCTTTGCTTCTCTGTTCATCAATTAATGGATAACTGAGCTGGCGATTTGGAGCTATTCTTAATCATGTTGCTATGAACAGTCATGTTTAAAATTTCATGGACATGGGCTCTTGATTCTTTTAAATATATTCTTAGAGTGGTGCTGGCCCACATAGTAACTCTATTTAATAGACTAATTATTTATATTTTCAACAACATCTGGTGGCTCCATTTTCTCCATATCCATGCAAACACTTGTTATTGTGTGTCTTTTGACTGCAAACATTTTAATGCATGTGAAATGGGACATTGGTTTTTATTTGTATTCATTATTTTGAATTAATTCTCTTGTAGAAAGTCAGTGAAGCCCATGGTGGCCTTTATATCTGTAAATAACAGAAAAAAGAAGGTGGGGGTTGGGGTGATGGCTCAGTGAGGAAAGTACTTGCTTCATGAGCATAAATACCTGAGTCTGAACCAGCAGAGTCATGTAAAGATATGGGAGATGGGGGCACATCTGCAGTGACCCCGGTGCTCCTGTGGTGAGATGGAAGATGGAGTGAGAGAATCCACAGAGGCAGGAGAGCTGGAGAATGTGGTGTATATAGCAGTAAAGGAATAAGTAACCTTCTTCAATCAAGGTGAAAAGTGACAACCAACATCTGAAGTTGGATGTCTTCCAACCTTCCCACCAGCACTGTGGCATGTACACCTGTGTTCACAAACATAAACACACACACACACACACACACACATGAAAACACACCTAGGAAAGTGATTTTAGGATAAGATTAAACGCTTATTCATTTATTTATTCATATACTACTCAATCAACAGAGAGATTTGTATGTCTTCTCAAAATGTATAATGCTACATAAATGTGGAGAATATAAGAGTATGGGGTGAGTAAGAAATACAGGTAAAATAGTTTAGAGAGTTGTCTGAGTTCATTTCTGTTGCTGTGAGGAGACACCATGACCACGGCAACTCTTCCAAAGAAAACATGTAGTTGAGGTGGATGGCTTACAGTTTTAGAGGTTCATGATGGAGAACATGGTGGTGGCTACATCTTGACCAGAAGGCAGCAGGAAGTTGATGGATGCACTGGGTCATATCCTGAATATATGAAACTTCAAAGCCTGGCCCCACCATGACACACTTCTTCTACAAGGCCATATGCCCTCCAACAAAGCCACCCCTCCTAATAATGCCACCCCCTATGAGATTATGGGATCCTGGGGGTCAATTACATTCAAACTACCACAAGGGCTGCAGTTTGCTGTCGTTGAATTTCCTAGGAGACAAAGTGACACAATGAAAAATTCACAAAGTATACAAGATTAAACACAATCAGAGCCCTTTGCTGGTAGATCTCCATTCTCTACATGAGCCCGCCAGTATCAAGGGGATCTCAAATCTTGAAGCATTTCTTCATGTCACTGACAATCCCAGACAACAGAAAAGCTAAAGGCAGCCCCCTCACTCCATCTATTATTACATGTGTACTCGTTAGAATTGCCCATTCAATGTGCATCTATCTAGAGCACACACAAAGCTCTGTGTATCTCAAAGCTGAACATTCACTCTTCTATGATGACAATCTGATGACTCTCATCTCCAGGAGACTTGAGGATAAACCCACCAGCCTGGACTCACTCTACCCCACAGCTCCTCTCAGTTCCTGCTACATCTTGGCTGGCCAGCTTCAGTATTCACTGGCCTGGCAAAGCCTCGTCTTCCTCTTCCATCTCTTTCCCTCTTACTGCTAAGAACTTGTGAGCTCCGTCCTTCAAGGTCAAACTTAGGCCACATCATTGTGATAGGCTCTTAATACTCCCAGAAGAATCAAGTTTTCCGTTCTGTGCTACCACTGCTTGTAGGGCTTATCATAGTGATTTGTTTGTATCTGCCTTCTCCAGTGAACTGTAACTGATTCCACACAAGAGTACCCATTTTTATGCCCTCAGTGCCCAGCACAGAGCTGGTGTCCAAAAGCACAAAGTAATATCCTGATCTCATTCACTCCTGTAAGCACAGGTGAGTTTGCCCCTGTCCTTTAAACGTGAACACCAGAATGGAAACACATTGCCCCATCCTAAATACATGCCCCCCCCCCCCCCGGCTCTGGAAATCATATATTATGAATGCCATCTTCCCCTGCACAGCTTTTCTTCACAGACACATTCACTCTAGCATCCATGAAAATGGAAATAACTACTGTGATTTCTTTTTAACAAGCCACTGCCAGACCAAGCTTTCCCCTGCTCTCACTTTCTCATCTAAATGCAAACCTTCTTATGTATCCCAGAAAAGATAACTTCACCTCCACTACCTACAGTGATAAATCTCATCTGAAATTCTGTCCGCTGTCCCAGCCCCTCTGTCTTCCAGCTTTATGCCAACTGTCTTTGGGAGGATAAAGTGAAATGTGCTCGGTTACCTTTCCAGGGTTATTCTGTCTCTAGTGCTAAAGAAAGACCGGTGCCCATAATCATGGGGCTGGGGGCTTATTGTTCTTCCAATCCAAGATTCTGAAATGCCACATTCCTTCTTCTCAAACATGACCAAATCTTCTAAGGATGGTTGAAGATTCTATCTAGATTGCTTTAGGAAAACATGGCATTATTTATGTTTCGTCTGCCTGATGTCCCACCCCCATGAAGCTATCATGTCCTGTACCCTTGCTATTTGCTCCCATGGTGTCCTAGCCTTCCATTTAGACACTGTGTGATCATGTCTGTAATTGTCTCTTTTCACATCCTTCAATCTCTGTGTCACTCATGTCTTAATAGTTCAGTACATTGTCTAATTGGAGGTACAGTCATCTTAGAACAATCGCCCAATGTCTACAGATACTATATTCATTTGTATGATTAACATTGGTTCAAAAACCAGAAAGAGAAACTCCCGATGTCTCAAAGGAGCAAAGGACACTATTTGTTCCAGGGAAAGGCAATAGTCTCAACAAAGCTAGTTATTTCTCAGATAGGATCATTTCCACTGCACTGAAAACTAATTAAATAATGACTGTCAGAAAAATTTTGAATCTCTCAAAATGCAGAGCACTGTATAATAACCTGTAATGAAACAAAATATCAATCAACTCAATTTCGATTGTTATTATTGCTATTGTCCTACTACCTGGGTTGTAATGCTGAATTGGTTGGGGGCATTGGAGACACTCTTCAGGCTGTTTCATTCCTAAAGCCCTAAAAGGGTCTTATTAGAAGCCACTCAAACCCTAAGGGGGTCCCACAGCAGGGAGACCAAGGAGAGCATTACTGTGAGAATCTGCTATAATTTGGTTTCTTAAAATTCTACTGTGCAAGGCATTCCCATGGTATAAATATTCCTAATTAGCAGAGACTTTCAGTTCCCTCATACAAAATGCTGCAATGAAATTTAAGGCTGCTTAAAATTATCTTAACGTGTTCCATTTGACAAACTAAGCCAGGGTCTTAGGAGCTGTGGAGTGGTCGTCTGCAGGAACATGGACAGGCTTAGGACCTCCCGCCGATCCCTGAGGGGCTTTTCATTGACCTGACACCACAATCTCATATCTCTTTGTACTATAAGGATGCAGGAGCCAATGCCTGACTTATTAGCAAGGGGAACTTCTGGACCACAAAGGCATAAAATGGAAAGAACTGGAGAAATATCAAAACTGAATATTTTCTGCTTAACAAACATTCACATGTAACAGCCTTAAGGAAAATTAAGTTTTCTGTTAGCAGACCTGGAAGAGTAAAAAACACCCTTCCTGTTGACTCCTCCCTGTCAGTTAGGTAGTTGCTACAGTAAAAATGTATTTCTATTTTCTGACTCAATTCCATATTTAAAAAAATCTTGATGTCTGTTGCTGCTCTGTCAAAAGTTAATAATATGAAGGATGTATGATGACTCCTAAGCATACCAGTTAAAGACATGATGTTGATTCTGGGCTGTGACAAGGTCCTCTTCTCTAGAAATTGACAGTTGGAAGGAGATACCATTTGACAAGAAAGTTTCTTTCCTCCTTTTTTTCCTATTTTATTTCATAAAAATAAATTTAAAAAATCAGGTGAAGTAAGAACAATGAACATGAATCACACTAATAAAACAACACAGAGACTGGAAATGTGGATGAGGCTAGAGGGAAAAAGAACCAAAGCTGAGAAGACAGAAGAGTAAATATGGAAATTAATTTTAGAATAACTATAAAAGAGGATTCCATGTGATACAAAGGACCACATGACAACCCAAATATCTAGAAATCCAGAGCACTGCCATGCTTCCGTTCCAATGTGAACCAAGGTGTCTGCCAGAAAACAGCCCTCTTTAAGCAAGGATAGACCCTGCCTCACCCCTAGCTCAGTGGAAGATCTGCATTCAGCTTCAGATGCAGGGTGCATGTGCATAGCGCCCTTGGATCCATCCTCACAAAGTGTCCCAAAATCCTTGAAGGCAACCTGAGAATGAACCCCAAATATGTTTCTTCCAAACCTCTCTATAGAAAATACTAGAAGCATGCTGTCTTGCTGCATTGACCACATACACTTTCCTGCTCTAGAGAACCCATTCTGATTTTGTGAAACTGAAGGTCATGTGTCATTGGCAGCTTTGGCAACCTTGGCACATTTGGTTCCCTAGAGCTAGCTATCATTTTATAGTCTCATCAGTATGTTGGGTGGACTAGTTTGGGGAATAAATGGAGGCAGCTAGATGCAAATGCAAGCAGACAGCTTGCAGGAGTGCCTTCCTAGAAGGATCATGGATGCTTCATGCTTCAGAAGGAAAGGCCAGGAAGGGGGAAGTGGTTGGTGTCATATAAGGGCTGTAAAGAACCTACTGTTGGGCACATGAGGCATGTGATCTGGCAGAGTCCTTAGAACCAGTGTGTGTGTGTGTGTGTGTGTGTGTGTGTGTGTGTGTGTGTGTGTGTGTTTAAAATACACTGTAAGAGTTAACATGGGATGGAAGTTATGAGCAAGGCAAGATGTAATTTGTTGTCCAAATGAAGATGCCTTTAAGAATAAAGACTTTGCTACTAATAATTATGCCGAGATAATACACATAAACTACTTTCCTAGACAAACTACAATGCAGAGGAACACCACTAGAATTATCACTCTCAACTCTGTTTTGCGGTTTTTGCATTTTTATTCTATACATGCATTGTTTTTAATAGAATAATACATGCAACTAAGGGTCTAATCTGGAGAAAAAAGAATAGGGATGCTATAAAAGTTGCAAGACAAAAAAGGGAACATTTACACATTGATTTGTTGGCCCTCCCGTACCCCTTATCTCCTCTAGAATTGGAGCTCTTTCAACTCCTCATTGTCCACTGGAAGCCCAGAGCAATCCTATCCCCATCTTGCTCAGCACAGTTGTACCAATGCTCAGTTCTGTGGTATCCTGTGTTAGTTACTTGCTCTTACTCTCCACCTTGCCTTGCATCCAAGATAGTAGTCTCCCAAGATCTAAAGAGACGTTCTTCTACTACAAGCCTGGGGTGAGGATTAGAAATACAAGGCTTCCTCATCACAGCTGGCTACATCAGTTCTGCCAATGCTTATGTTGGGGTATTTCTTTTAAGTAGAGTACCTGATGAGAAAGAGATGTTACATTAAGGGGCTCCTAAATTATCAAAGAGAAGTTGTTCTTTTTCCAGAAAGGGAGTTGAACTTTTGTCTTTGGTGAATTTTAATTCACTTAGAAACTTCCATTGCAAAGTGCCCTTGTTTTATCAAGAGCATTGGTGTGTTCCCTAAGGTCTTAAAGACTCAGCTTCAGACCACTTCTCTTGTCCATTGGGGGGTACAGAGAGAGTATGGATTCTTCATGCATTGTCCTAGTACTGTTCTTTGAGCTTTTGTGAGACACCAGACTCAGCTTTTAGTGTCCACTAGGGAATAAGTACAGTAGAACAGATGCCCTCTGAGAGCAGACAGGCACCATCCCAATGACTACAGCTTTGATGGTTGCCTAGCAGAAGTTGCTGTCCTGTCTACAGTCTTCCTGTATTCTAGTTGTCGAAGCTCTGTGAGGATGGAGATCCTGCTCATGGGTCTATTCTCAAAGGCTAGAATAGGACTGGTCCTTTTCTTGTGGCAGTGGCAGAAAGTCTGACTAAAAGGAAATGTAAAATACATTTTTTAAAATAGAATTATGTTACTTTCCCCATTCCTTCTCCTCCTGCTGAGTCTGTTTTTGTTTCTTGTGTGTATGTGGTTTCGGGACTGATCACCTTATATTGGAGAAGCATCCTGGGAGAGGTTAATTCTCCCCCTCTCAGCCATCACTATTGGCCTAGAGTTCTTTGTTTAGGGGTAGGACTCAATAAAATTGCCCCTTCCACATTCGTCTATTGATGTTGCCATTGTTCTGCTCTTGTTTATGCTGGAATTTCTCGGACAGACTTTCACCACAGACCCTCTGATATTCTGGCTCTTAAAATCTTCCATATTATTCCAAGAGCCATAGAATATTCGATGCAGATGTGTCTACTGGGACTGGGCTTTCCTGTTATAAGGGAGGATGAGGAAGAAACTGGAAAAAAAATGATGTATTGTATCTCAATATTTAATAGTAGGGAATTCCTGGTGGTAGGGGTGTGTAGGAATTTGCTCATTGGGGAGAGGGAGAGAACAGGGCTGGCTATAATGGTCTATTATCACTCCTATGGCCCTGAGTCCACCAGAATAAGACCCATGTCTAAAAGGCTCCACAACCTCTTAAAATAGCACCACCAGCAGCATGGACTAAGTATTCAGGCACAGAAGTCTACAGGGGCTAGTTCACATTAAAATTAAAATTACAGGCATGGAGTTGCAGCTCAAAAATATTTGTTTAATAAAACGAATTCCCTTAGAACAATAAAAAGAAAGGCCTGATCAGGGCTAGAGAGATGGCTCACCAGTTGACAAGTTTGGATCCCAGCATCCATGTGGGGTGGCTCTCAATTGCCCCTCTCTGCCTTTCTTACATGTCATTCAATGCCGTAGAGTTGTGAATTAGGATTGCATAAATGTGAAAGTCTTCAGGATGGACCCTGATACCTAGTAAATGGTTAACAGTTGTCAGTTGCTATTAGTTTTAAATCCATTCTGAATCTAAGAAGTAATGAACAGTGGTTAGTGCTTAATCCCCAGTTGGACAGCTTGCCAAACACGCCGAAATCCTTGGTTTGTGATCCCAGTTCTGAACTTAACTAAAGGGTGGGGTGAAAACTCAGGAAAGTAACCACAGTACACCCAAGGTTAATGCCAATTGCCCTCCCTGCTAGGAGCTTGCTTACAACTGAACTCTAGTTGGTCATTCCTTGGGCAGTAGATAGTAGCTCCAGGTTTGTGTTCATTCAGTGGTATTATTCATGCAGGGATAATTCTTTGTAGCTGAGGAGACAGGAAAAGTGTGAAAGAATGTGTCACTGGACAAGTAAGTTGTAACCAAGTGGATAGGTCATCAAGCATGGAACAGTGAACAGCTGAATCCTGCCAAGGAGCACTGTGGTACAGGGAGCCACACTTAGATAAACAGCAGAGTGTGAGCACAATGTGACCAATGGGCCTGTCACCTAGGAATAAATTGTCTTAGAAACATGAGAAGCTCAACTTTGTTGTGAGATGGTATTTTTAATGTAATTTCCCTGTTCTTTTCCCTAATGAGAATCTTCACCAATCCAAGATACCCAGTACCTGGCAATCTCTGGTTACATTTATCAGTATCTAACAGTTGGACTTAGACTGAATTATAATTTATACTTGTTGTTCATTAGCAACAACTTATATTTCAAATTTGTAAAGTGTATTATATGTAATATGGCACAAGCAAATCATTTAAAATTTATAACTACATGTAAATATCATAGCATATTATATATACAAGACATCAACATATAAAATCTGCTTTGTTACCACATACAATTTGTATCTGTGCAATCTGTTTAGATGCAATAACTCTGAAAGGTACATAGGACACATAGTATCAACTACATTAATATATGAAGCAAATAAGGCAAAAACCATTAAGATGTTGAGGGTAATGAAAGAAGTCCCTGGTAAAGCTGGGTATGGTGGCAAGGTGGTTACAGCCTACAATCCCAGCCCTTGGGAAAATGAGGTAGGAAGATAGCCATGAGTTCAAGGCCAGCCTGAACACATAATGAGTTTCAAGCCAATCTGGGCTACAGAGTAAGACCTTGTCAAACAAACAAACAAACAAACAAACAAACCAACCAAAAGTTTCTAGGAGTGATACAATGACATTTTGTTGACTGTCAGAGCAGTGACACAAATGCTGGCTTTCTGATTTCACATTCAAAAGGACTCTTGTATTTCAAACTTAGCTGGTTCACCACCACAAATTAATTGAAATGTTCTGGCATTTTCTTCCCTATTAAATACAGTAACTACAGCAGAACTAGCTGTATCTACAATCCAATAGTTCCAGAGGCTATAAGTAATCTGTTGGGATATGAAAAGGAAGTATTAGAGCTTTCCATTTTGTATTTTATGTGTACTTAAATGTAGATAAAGATCACTGCAGTGGACCTTAATACTTATATATGTATATAGCAATAAATGTACATAACTTAAAACAATGTTCTCTTGCAAATATTGCGTTCCATTCTTCTGATCATGTTTATTTTAAATACAGGGCTACAGGTTCAGAAACGCCTAGAGACCATTGTTCTAAATAGCAACTACTTTCCCTCAGATGTCATTTGCAGCTAATATACTTCTTTTGTTTCACCTTATGCTACTGCAAGAGTATGGCAGCAGGCTGCTGTTCCCAGAATAAGAGAAGCTTGGAGCCAGAAGGGCCTGCGGGGATCAGTTCTCCTAGCTCCTCATTTGACAGGGGAAGAAACTGAGGCTTAGAGGAGTTAAGGGATTTACCCAAGCTGACAAGCTAAGGTTGAGCTCAACAATATGGGAAAGGGATGGAAAATCCAGTTAATGCTTAGCTAACCATGGTAATGTGTCATGGGACTGGCTTGCAGAAATTAAATCCGTTAATAATCCCCAAACCTTATTTTAGCCAGAAGTTTTAAATGCCTTACCTATCAAACCTTTCACTCAAGATGACAATGTAATGACTTTGTTTCTCTGGGCACCTAAGGATGTCTGCATTGAGCAAAAATGCCACAAATGAGGCAGTGAGACTGCCTGACGACAATATAAATGTGGGTGATACACATAGATCTCAACAATATACATTAATTGGTCCAAACAAGCAGATTTAAGGGAATATACTTTCTATATGCCTGCTTAAGAAAATGGAAGAGACTTATAATAGTTTCTGATGGGCAAAAGATTACTTAAACTTTCTTTATTTATTGGTTCACTTATTTATATGTGTGGATAGATGCCATGTGAATGTAGGCATCTGCAAAGAGCAGAAGAAAAAAGGAGTTATAGGTGTTTGTCAGCCACTTGATGTGGGTTTATTTCCGAATGTAAGGCCAGACCAGCACTGGGCTATTTGTTATATGCTAAAGCTAGTAAATACTCAAATTTATTTCTGGACTCCATCTTATCTTCCACTGATTTAGCCAAGTTTAGTTGCCAATGTTTAGAGGTATTTACTGAAATTTATGCAGTTAGGAATAAGTACTCTCATAATACTTTCCCACACTGAAAAATTAAATCTCATTACAATGAACTTTAGATTTATTTTGCTCATTCAAAAGTAAAGAAGAGCAGACAAAATCCATCAAACTATCATCATCAACTAAATGCATGAATATTAACTCCCTTATTGTGAAATTCATAAAAATATAAATTGATTTTTTATGCTAAATCACCTGCCCTGTCAATCAGAATATCTTTCCATTTGATCAGACATTTACATTCAATTCACAAGAGAGTTTTGTTTTGTTTTGTTGGCATTCTATTGTTTTCTGATTGCACATTATATCTAAGGCAAGTTTGACTATTATTTTCAGGTCACATAATTAGTTATCTTAGTGAATTTTCTTGTTTATAGCCAAATTATCAGTTGACTCACTTCCACAGATACATTTCTCTCATTTGTGAATAGTGATACAATCAGTTCTGTCCAATTTTTATGTTCCTTTTTTAAAAATTTATTTGCATGACTATTAACTAGACATTTAGAGCAGTTACTAATGATTCCTAAATTACAGATCAGTCAGGGCTTCTTGACATTCTAGAAATACAGCAATGAACATGTCTTCGAAAATCAAGTCTAACATAGAAACATAAGCTTACTTCCTAAGTCACCTGATAACCAATTTAGAGGTGAAATTCAAGTGCATCGCAGCGGATTGCCTCATTGCTTACTCTGCTTGAGTCAGCCCCTACTCCTTTGTCTCATCATTCACATTCTAAGTGCCCCTGAGACTGGGAGTTTCTACATCTGAATTTCTGTGGATTCCTCAGGCTCGGTCCCCTCTGTCAAGCCCTCACTCAGGACCTCGCACTTTCTCTTCTCTCCCTCGGACCATGTTAATGCCAACTAACTGATCTGACTGCTTTAATGCCATCTCTCTTGCTACCCAGAACTCTTTAATGACTAGAAGATTGGGGACACCACCATCTATTTCTCCACCAGCTTTTCCCCCTTCTTCCCCCCCCCCCCCCCCTTTTTTTCTTTTTTCTTTTAGTTTTTCGAGACAGTGTTTCTCCATGTAGTTTTGATGCCTGTCCTGGATCTGGCTCTGTAGACCAGGCTGGCCTCGAACTCACAGAGATCCACCTGGCTCTGCTTCTCGAGTGCTTGGATGAAAGGTGTGCGCCACCGCAGCCGAGCCCCCACCCCTTATTAAACTCTGACCCCCGGAGATCACTTTTCGGTGCTCTGGCGTCTATACTGTTTTTGCACGTACCACATGCACCTGCATGGACTGTCTTCCTTAGGAACTGGGATTCCTCAGCTCCATGTACCTGCAACATTCCATTTATTTAAGAACCAACTCAAGGACCATCTTCTTGGCGAAACAGAACCCAGTGTGCCCTCACCCCACCCATACTTACCAAAGGAGGGCTGGCTGCCCATTGGAGTATGGAACTATTTTGGAACTTATTTTTATGTTCAGTTGCTGAGGTTCTAATGTAAGTGGGACGGAGATTGAACAGAATTGGCACTGCCCAGAGTTCTCCCACTTGTGGTGAACTGGATTTGCTTAATGTGACTTGAAGGTTATTCCTACAAATCTATTTCCGTCAGGATAAACACAAACTTGGCACTGCAGAAGGGGCCTCTAGCTCGAGGGATGTTTAAAAGGGAAGCGTCAAGCCTGTTTCTCCTCACCATCTCATGCCTCGGGCGCTTGCCTGCTTGACTGTTAATGATCACCTTAGGTCCTGAAGCACGATGATTTGAAGCCCCCCAGTGACTATCTCAACTTCAGACAAAGCTTTTGGTTTCTACTTTTCTTTCTTATTAATTTTTTTGAGGGAGAAATTCAGCAAATCTGTAAAATAGTTTGATAAAAAAGCAAAATCTTAGAACGCCGGGAATGGGGGGATGGGGGTGTCAGTCCATCATGTAATCCAGCTCTTTGCTTCCAGAAAGATTCGAGGAACTAACAAGCTCCTCCTGTTTCTAAAGGTCTATGGGAATGAAACTTGTTCACTGAAGGCAGCATTTGTCAGCCAAGTCTCACTTCCTAGCCTGTCGCTTATCTCATCTCCTCTAGGTTCAAGTCCTCGGACCAGGGAGACAAGCTGGTCATCCTGCCTCCAGGATGACGGGTTTCACCGCGCTGGGGTGCCAGGATTCTAGAGAGCAAGAGCTTGCTCTGAATAAAGAGCTTTCTCTGGATAAAGTACGTCACCTCACCGGTGTCTAATATGCCCCAGAAGAGCCTTTCTCTGGGTCCTGCTCAGCAAATATGGGTGAGGGAAGAGTGGACAGTGTCCATTCTGCATTCATGATTTATTATGGAAAGGGATGGGGTGGCCCTGCCACACACTAAGGGGTGAGGCTTGCCTTCTATAGTATAACTGCCCACTCCGAACTACTCCAGAGCAGGCCAAAGCACTCCAGGTTTCACACCACATCTGTTAATATCCAGGGAGAGGTGCAAAGCCAGTTAGTTACCCATCTACTAGTTAAAGCATGCTTTCCCTTACATCCACCGTGAAAGAGACAAAACTGCCAACATATGTTTCTGTTGCTAGCCCTCAGCCTTATCACAGTTAGAAACTGTAGAAAATCAGTTACGTGCTTTGAATCACTCCCCTTCCTGGCACAAAACCCCTTTTTCATTCTTGCGAGATAGTGAACACTTTGCAACATCTACTGCTAACAGCCTGTTAGACTTCTCTGCTAAATGGATGTAGTACAAATAAACCAAACAGAAGGCGTATGGAATGCTAACCATCTTTTCTGTTCTCTGTTGTGGCCTCCTTGTAGCTTGAGACCATTCTGCCTTGCCGCTGCAACATCTGGCCAGCATTCGAGGTTGTTTCTCAAGGACACAATCGTGCACCTCCAGTGAATTTCAACTTTCAACAGCTCTCTGTCTCTAATCTATATTTAATGTTTCATGACTGGTAGTCAAAGACGCTCCAGCTAAATATCAGATTGGAATGAAAATGATCCTTGGGAGAACATTTGCTTCCAGCATACACCAGCAAAGTGTCTGTGACAGAGCCTTTCCCTAGAGACTTGTTGCCCATTCTCTAGCAGTAATAATAATTATGCCTTATGATTGCTGTGCCCACATAATCACAGATCACTTCATCAATGCAATCCCGAGGGGAAGCCGCCTCTATTCCTCACTGGATGTCAGTCACAGAGAGCTGGACCCCTAGGGATCCCCAATCTTTGTCTTGCCCTTTTCAGGGCTGTGTTGTTAGCATTGTGTTTCTTCCTATTCTTCCTGATGCAAATGATGTGTAAATCATGCCCTCCAGAAGGCACATGTGGTGGTGAGAGGGAGAGGGGAAAGGGGTGAGAAGCCGGGTATTCTTCTCCCCTGCCCCTCCCCAATCTACCACAGGGATTTCTCACATGGAACATAATTACATCTGTGCCATATGGGCTCATTTATATTCTATTACAGGTTAAGCTAATACGGCTCAGAAATATGCTAAAAATACCTCAAAGTATTCTAGAGCTGTCAAAATACTTGTCACTTCTGGCTCATTCGTTTGATGGCTAGTGTTCTTGTTTTTGTTGGGAGATGCAGAGAGCTAGGAAAACGTGCTGGCATGCTGCTGTCCAGTCTGTCAATGCACTTTAATTTCCTGTATTATTTCAATCTTTGGGTGTGTAAAGAAAAGAACATCTTTAAATTCCTGGAATTGCCCCCAAGACATGGGCACCGAAGCCCCTACACTTGTGGATTTTAATTTCCCAAGAGATGGAAAATACAGATTTCAGATGTATGATTTTGTCAGCTTTAGAATATTTCTTGTCTTTGTTGTGGTTATTCACCATGATCGAGGAGCACCTGCAGTTGGCTGCCATACCAGAGAGGCACGCTGCTTGAGTCAGAAGATGTCGTTTGGATGCCGGACAAATCTTGTCAAGATTTTATGTGTGGTGTGGTAACGAGAAGCACAATCCATAATGAGTAATGAGTTCAGCAATGATTTACAGGGGTGCATGGGTTGCTTTTATGCGGTGGTTAAAGTCCATCAACCCACTCATTTCTACCATCAGTTTGCAAAATTGGTAAGTCATGCTTGTGTAGACTTTTCATCTAAAGGCTTGTTCATGCAATTAACTTTCCCCCATCATCTCTATCTTAACATGTTCATGGAATTTTAAAAATTAGTCTTGGAGACAGAAGAGTAAGCACAAATATTTCCATTCTCCATGCTTGACAGGCAACATTCCCAAGGCTGATAAGGTCATAATCACATTAGCAATCAGTTGTGTACAAGCCCGTTTAGATGAGACCTGCATTCACATGGAGGCATACTTTTCTAACTTACTAGTAATGTCAATACGCTATCAGGTTGATGGAGTGGTTAAGTCTGCCTAGGTTCTAGCCTTAGCTTGGCCCTTCAACACCTTGCTATCTTAGAAATTTTATCATTTTTCCAATGCTCACCTCTCTCACTTATCCAATCAGCCTAGTATCAGCAACTATCCTCATGGGGGTGTTGAATTAAAAAGATGATTTGGGGAATGGAGAGCTATCTCAGTGGTTAAGAGCACTTGCTGCTCTTGCAGAGGACCCAGGTTCAGTTTCCAGTACCACATGGTAGCTAACAACCATCCTCACCTCCAATTCTAGGAGAACTGATGCCTCTTCTGACCTCCAAGGCAAAAACACTCATGCATATAAAGTAAAATAAATCTAAAAGAACATAATATTGTAAACTAGCAGGCATGGTCTCTGTCACGTATCAATTACTTGGTAAGTAGTATTTATTTTGATGGATGTTTATTTTAGTTAGTTTGTTTGGTTTTTGTTGTTGTTTTAGAGGCAGGGTTTCTCTGTGTAACAGCCCTGGCTGTTCTGGAACTTGCTTTGTATACTAGGCTGGACTCGAACTCACAGAGATCTGCCTGCTTCTGCCTCCTAAATGCTGGGATTAAAGGCCTGCACCACCATGCCTGGCTGGTTTTAGTTTTAACACCAGTAGTTTCTTTACATAACTATACTACTAATTTTTAATATTTTTTGTTTAAGTCATGCTAATTGCACAGATTCTGCAGGCCAAAGACTTCAGCATTTATTTTTGGACCATATCACTAAGTTCTTAATTTATTTAGAATCCATACAGACTTCAAGAATGCTTATCAAAAGAAATTGAAAATTCAAAATAAATGTCATTAAAATTTTTTCTCCTGTCAAACATGTAATTCTGAAATATTTGTACATTTAGTGTTGTTTAAGATACAAAGTATCTGTATATCCACAATTTAAATGACACAATGAAATAAGTAGGAATTTCAGTCTATAGGAAACAAACAGTTGAGCCAATAACTATAGTCAAAATTTAAATTTTCCTTCTTATAGAGGTGTGTGTGATGTATGTGTACATGTGTTTGTGTGTCTACCTGAAGCTTTGGAGGTCTGTACATCCCTGTCGATGTGCAAATGTGCCTATGTAAAAGGGAGAGAATCACTACTCTCTCTCTCTCTCTCTCTCTCTCTCTCTCTCTCTCTCTGTGTGTGTGTGTGTGTGTGTGTGTGTGTGTAAAAGAAGTTCTAATTTTAAGTTATTTGAGTGTTCCTGCATGGCCCCAGTACTTGGCTGGTGTGTGCCTTCCTAGTCTGCAATACTGTGCTCTAGACTGTCTCTGAGTTTCCTTTCACCCTTGGAGTCCATTATACTATGGACTATGCTAGTCCATGAAAGTGGAATGGATTTCCATATTATCACATGTGCTAGGCGTTGCCTAGACACTTCAAAGTTTCTGTATGCCAGTGATTAGAAGGCATTTTTTTCCTTTCCTCATCTTGGCCTTAGGGTTAGAGATAGAGGCAATGACAGCAGGAGATAGGCACAACCTTTTATCGATGAGCATCCCCATCATCCTCTGGCTAGGAAGAAGGTACTAGATTTTCAGGCAAGGATGCTCAAGACAAGTTGACAATACCCAAGGAAGTAGCAGAGTGACTTATGGACTTTCATACTTAAAAGGGAGTTTTTTTAGCTTTTAGAAAACATGTTCTTTTTCTTTGCTGAATCACTCCAGAGACCTTCTACAGAGATTAGACAAACAAGCTTCCCATAGTTCAAGTTCAATCATACTTTCTCTTTTAGCTTTCAAATATATTGTATATAAATGACTTTCAAACAAAAATAAGTTTTCCTCTCTAACCTTACATGTTAAAAATGAAAAGGGGCTAGGGGAATTTGTCCTTGGAGTAGGTCAACACAAGGTTAATGCTTTCCTAAGTGTGTCTACAGTGATAATATTGACTCAAATATCATGTGACTCAATCTGAAATCCTTTCTTCTATCTTTGCTTGCCTAGTCTTCCATGGAGTAACCCTACAGAGGGTTTTAGAGACAAGGGCTTACAGAAATCAACTGGGTTGAGAGTCAGGAGGAGCTCTTCTGACTTTGCCACCCATACAATGTCCCTGAAAAGAAAGGAAAAATTTAAGAAAAATACGGAAGGAAAAACAAAGCGACCTAAGACAAATAACAGGTTCACAAACACAAATATATGTACTTTATTCTTGGGAGAGAGGGGGAGTGTGTACTTGTATGTGCTTGTGTTCCTGTGTCTGTATGTTCGTGTGTGTGTGTGTGTGTGTGTGTGTGTGTGTGTGTGTGTGAGAGAGACAGAGAGACAGAGAGACAGAGAGAGACAGAGAGACAGAGACAGAGACAGAGACAGAGAGACACCGAGAGAGAACTTTTGCTTGAATTATTCTTAATTATAAATTGAGAATTAACTATCAAGGAAGCGCCCTCCTGCAGCAGATGGGAACAACAACAACAAAGAGACCCACAGCCAGACATTACACAGAGAGTGAGAAACCTTAAAACTCCCAGCCCTAAAGGGGACATTAAATCCCTCCTATCAGAGCTCAGGGAATCCTGTGGAAAAGAAGGCAGAGAAAAGAGCCAGAGGGGATGGAGGACACCAAGAAAACAAGGCCCTCTAAATCAACAGGAGCAAAACTCATATGAACTCACAGAGACTGAGGTTCCAAGCACAGGGCCTGCACAGGTCTGCACCAGGTCCTCTGAGTGTATATTATTTTTTCAGTTTACGGGTTTTGTGGGATTCCTGAGTGTGGAAGAGAGGGGGTTCTGGTCTTGTGCCTTCTCGTGGGCTCTTTTCGTTCTGCTGGTTTGTCTTGTCCAATTCTGAAGAGATAGTTTTAGTTTCATCTTATTATTTCATCTCATGTTTGATGGTGGTTTTATTGGCTTGTTTGTTTCTTTCGTTCTGTGTGTTTTTTGAATTCTCTTTTATTGGTTTTGGGGCAAGTTTGTTGTTGCATTGGGTTTTGGTTTGTTGAGAAAGAGCTTAGAGTTGGGTGGGTAGGGATGGGGAGAGTATCCAGAGGAACTTGAAGGAGGGCAAGTGTAGGATCAAAATATATTTAAATTTAAAAATTGTTTTAAACATAAAAAGAAAAATACATATTTTATAAGTTTTATAAAAATTAAAAAAGAATTAACTACCACATATTTGTATATACATGTATTTAAAAATATAATCAAAGGAAGGGTACTATCAACTCAACAGTAAGAGAGAGCATGGGAAGAGTTCAGGGACAGTAGCTGGGAGGGGCTGGAGGGAGGGAAAGAGGGAGGAGTGATGTAGTTCAATTAACAGAAGGAATTAACCAGCACCATTCCCTTTAAACTTACCTGGTCAGCATGTGGCTCACTAACAGACAAAGACACCCCACAATGGAAGTCCTGATATTTTGAAGTAAGCCCCAAAGGTAGCATTTAAGCCAGAGTTCTCCACACCCGACCCAGATGTCCCAGGTTCTCCACACCCGACCCAGATGTCCCAGCTTTATTCTCAGAAATGCTGTTTCTATTGTCCTTCAAATTTGAACAGTTATTTACATTAGTGTTGGATAAAAAGCAAGTTCCTGGGGTCTACCCTATTGACTAAAAAGTGAAACAAAAACAAAAGACTTCATGGTTTATATAACATGTTCTTTGAAGACAAAAGACAGTTTAAAACTTAGCCACAACATCATGCCACGTTTTATTTAAATTGAGTAATGTATCATGAAGAAGACAATGGAAACTGACAGTGAAAATATTATGTAGTGAAATATGTTTATATGAATAGTACATGTAAATATATGTATATATTATAAATGCTTTTAGGAAATTTAATGCACTAGAAATAATTTAAAATTTAATGTGGTATTCTCTGCTGCACTTTGTCAATTTTTTTTCCTTTTTGAGGGAATTCAGAGGATGACAAGAGACACAAAAGCTAAATGCATTTTACTTACGGGTGAACCATTGGCCATTTTGTTTTCTTTCGTTCTAGGTCGTTCTCTGTACATAAGATACTTTTAAGATCATGAGATTGGCACTGCACATAGAATTATAAATCTTGGATTCTCCCTCTTTGTGTTCTTTAACCTTCCCTTCACGTCCCTCCCAGAGTCATGAACCCACTCGGACCGGACCATTCTTTCCTGACATGCCTGCACCTCTCCCAGTCCCAGCACTCTGACTCAGCTAGGACCTTAGCTATTCTACCACTCTGCCCCCACCCCGGCCACCCTGCCCCCACCCCTCACCACCCTGCCCCCACCCCTCGCCACCCGACCCCACCCCTCATCTCCCGACCCCACCCCTCACCACCCTGCACATGCTGATGCCCCTCTTTTTCCAGCTGGATTTCATTCCCAGAAAGCATCCACAACTTCACACACCTATTTCTTTGTCTGTCTCCTCCTTTATCAACTCTGTCTAATGAAACCCCAGTGCTGCTCTGATCCAACTCTGTCAGCTCAGTCTGTACTTGGTATCTGACACAGGAGAAAAGAACATGACCATCTTCTAATACTTCTTCTGTACTTCATTTCTTCAGTGTTTTAATATTTTCACGGTAGACGTCTGTGGTGGTTTGAATGTAACTGGCCCCCATAGGCTCTTAAGGAGTGGCACTATTAGAAGGTGTGATCTTATTGGGGGAAATGGGTCACTGGGGTGGGTGGGCTTTGAGGTTCCAGAAGCTCAAGCCAGGCCGAGTGTCACAATTCATTCCTGCCGCCTGCCCATCCAAATGTAGAACTCTTGACTCATCCTCCAGCCCCATGTCTGCTTATGTGCCACCATGCTTCCTGTCATAACAATAATGGACTAAACCTCTGAAACTGTAATCCAGCCCCAATTAAATGTTTCCCTTTATAAGAGTTGCTGTGGTATCTCTTCACAGCAATAGAAACCTTAACTAAGACAGAAGTTGGAACCTGGAGTGGGGTATTGCTGTCATAGGCTGGACCATGTTTTTGTTTAGAGGAATGTGGACTTTGGATTAGAAAAGCAGTGGAATGCTTTAAGCAGAATTTAATGGGCCATAATAGAAGGAGCATGGAAGAGAGTAGTGCTGAGGGGAGATTTGAACTGTGAGAGCCTGGCTCAAGAGGTTTCAGAGGAAAAGAATATTAGTATGTAGCCTAGAGATTGTTCTTGTGATATTTGGTGATGAACAAGGTTACTTTCTGCCCTTGTCCAAAACATCTGCCTGAAGCTAAATTAAAAAATTATGGTTTAACATCTTTAGCAGAGTACATTTCAAAACAACCTAGCATTGATTATGTTGCATGGCAATTAGTGGCCAGTCTTATGCAGATCTATAATGAAAAGGCAACAGGTTGATTAAGGAAAAACACAAAATGTACAGTTGGAAGAGAAAAGGAGCCCCAGGAAATGTAAACAGAGTAAATAAAAGCCTGATGTTAAGTGGAATAAAAGGAATGGTGACCTCAGAGCAATACCCCACCCAACTAAGCTTCCAACTTGTAAATAAAGAATTAAAGAAAAGCTTAGGGCCTTGCATGGTTGTACATTCCTTTAATCCCAGTACTCAGAAGGCAGAGGCTAGCAGATCTCTAGTTCAAGGCCAGCCCGGTCTACAGAGTGAGTTTCAGAACAGCAAAGCTTAGGCAGTGAATGAAACCATAGAAAACAGAAAGATGGTGAAAAGTCAATTGAAGGAGGAGACCATGTTCCAGCCCCAGCAAGCAGAAGAACTTGGTAGCTTTGGCTACATGGTTTTGGCTTTAGAATCAAGCATACAAGAAAGGGACTATGGAATCTCCCTCTGTGACTAAGGAAAGCTATTGAGGCCAAGTATGTGTCCAGGGTGTTCTTGCATAGAGGCCTAGAGAAGTCACTATGTGAAGCTGTGAAGGTCTGAATCCCAAAATGTTGGAGATGTCAGAGTTGTGGAACACCTGCCCAGGAAAGCTGCAGATTGGGTGTGGAACCAGCTCAAGAGAAAGAAGTGTGTTACAGTCAACAAAGCTGAAAGGAGCTGGAGATCTGAAGAGTGCTTTAACATCAGACATGGAGAAACAGAGCTTTGAGTTTGCCCAGCTGGTTTTTGGTCTTGTTTCAGTCCAGCATTTCCTCATCATCCTTCCTTTCTTTCCTTTTGGAACAGTAATATATATTCTGTGCCATTGTATGTTGGAAGTATGTGATCTGCTTTTCAATATTGATTTTATAGGGGATTATAGCTAAGAGACTGCATATGTCTCAAGAAGAGACTTTGATATTTGAACTTTTAAACAGGGTTCAGACTGATAGACTATGGGGGCTTTTTAAGTTCAGCTGAATGCATTTCTGCATTATGATATGTCTACAAGCCTATGCCAGGGATTGGAATATGGTGGTTTGAAAGAAAATGGCTTCCCTAGGCTCATAGAGAGTGATACTACTAGAAGGTGTGGCCTTGTTAGAGGAAGTGTGTCACTGGGAGTGGGCTTTGTGGTTTTAGAAGCTCAAACCAGGCCCAGTGTCATTCTCTCTCCCTACTGCCTGTAGATCCAGATGTAGATCTTCTTCTCAAGCATGTCTGCTTGCTTCCTGACATGATAACAATGTCAGGCCTAGTTAGGCCTCTAAACTGTTAATATCCCCAATTAAATGTTTTCCTTTATAAGAGTTGTCATGGTCATGATGTCTCTTCACAGCAATAGAAACCTAACTAAGACAACATCATTCATTTTGTTGGCTAGATTAATTCTTTTGTGTATGTTTTAAACTATCTCAACTGAGATTTTCCACTGGCTTCTCTTTGTATGTGTCCTTAGATGGTTTAATATCAGGAGAGTGCTGGTTCCATAAACAGAGTTTGGAAGCCTTCTTTCCCTTTTTGTTTTATGGAAATTTGAAGAGTTAGTTCTTCTTTAAATGTTCTAACAGAAGTCAGCCAGGAGTTCTTCTGGGGCCTTTTTTGTTTTTGTAGGAAGACAAACCACAGAGGTGGTTCCTACAGATTCCCATGACATTCAATAGAGAATACTTGAAAACTTGCATTCTCTCTCTCTCTCTCTCTCTCTCTCTCTCTCTCTCTCTCTCTCACACACACACACACACACACACACACACACACACACACACACACACACACACCCTTGGAAACCCAGAAGAATTTGGTAAATTCTTAGACACTTACAACCTATCAAAGTTAAATCAAGAGAATATAAACAGCTTAAACAGATCCATGACAATGGAAGTGAAGCAGCCATGAAAATGCTCCCAAAATTTTAATTATGCCCTTTTTATCAGGTTATTTTTAAACTGAAATTTACCAGGTTACTTCTCTCTCAAGAGTTTTCTCAGTCTCCTTTGCTCACTCCAAGTCAATTCAATGCCCAGTGGCATGGGTCCATTAAGGCATGTGTGTTCTGATCCTTCTCTTGCTTCCTGGAAGGTCCATTCCATGCTGGCCTTTTTCTGGTTCCTTCATTACTTGGTAAACTACTCTCCAAGCCTTTGTACTAGATGTTTCTGTAGCCTAAAAGACTTTTTTTTTTTGTTTTAAAGGAAATGTCCTCATCTGTCCTGGGTGCCTTGTAGTAAACTGAATCTCGACAATTCTGTTCTCTTGATTCTCCCAATCTTTTCTCTTCCTTCCCCTCATCACTTGGGAGAGCTTCTGATGTCACATGGGGCTCTCCTACCAAGCACAGAAGTTAATATTATTATGTCTATTATCATCATTTCTTCCTGAGATACAGCTATCAGTACTGAAACCTTCATTGTTATCTCCAAGTGCTGAAAATGACGTTTGGCATGTGGTGGGTGGATGCTAAGTAAATATTTATTAAAAAAACAATAAATAATCCTACTCAAAGGGAAAGACACACATTTTAAATTACATTAATCTTATTCCAATATTTGTTTTGAAAACCCTGCTTTCCGTATTCAAGTGTGACCCCTAAGTTTGGCTCCTGTCACCTTACTTGAAACTTTACCTTTCATCCTTTGGAGAAGATAATGTTCAAAGCCGTGTTGATGGACAAAGTGAGATGGGATAGCCGAGCACACTGATCACCAAGGATCACGACAAACACTGTAGTGAAGGCAGCCACGGGAGTTCTAGTAGTCAGTCCCTGTCTTCTGGAGGAATAGCAACCCAGCAGAAACACTGGAGTTTCTGGATGGCAGATGGCTGGAGATGGGTTGGAACAGGCACAGTGAGGGTTGGCAGTGAGAAGTAAGTAGATAGTGATAGGAAATGGCTGTGCTAGAAAGCCAGCAAATGCCAACTCTTACACGTACTGCAGCAGACTGAGAAAACTGTCATGAGTACTTGCTCCACAGTATGAGAAGGTGATATTTACACTTCACTCAAGTCTGCAATGTGGTTCCAGCACTAGGTTGCTCAGTTTTTAGTCATGATGAAAACTAAACAGAGAAATAGTGAAAAATCTCTCTATAAACCAGAGACTGACATCATGCAACTAACTCCAAGTAACTCCATCTGTTCCAAGGAGTCAAGGTTGATTTCTTTTTATATTTTTAATTGAATTAATTGTCTGTGTGTGTGTGTGTGTGTGTGTGTGTGTGTGTGTGTGTGTGTACATGTGTGTACATGCCTGCATGTATGCATGCAGGTGGGTGGGCAGATGGGTAGTGGTGGCGAAAGCTTTTGCTAAGGAGATACCATCCCAGTAGCCAAGGGACCAAGACTGCCTCATAGGAAGCCAGTCATGCATGCACACACAATTTTGTAGCCAATTTGATCATTTTATGTTGATATGCTTTAATTGGGGTTTGAAAAAAATGAAAATAACAATGAGGTTGGTGAGTAAGGAGGAAGTTAAGCAAAGTAACTACCCTGCTTCCTTAATAACGCCAGCTTTTTTTCCCTTTCTTTTCCCACTTTGGGAGAAGTAACATGAAAGAGAAGTATTTCACTACAGCCCAACAAGGATACTCAGGGAAATGGGTAGGCAGGAGAGAAGGGTATAGACTCCTTAAGAGAACAGAGGTACTAGCAACCTAAGGAAGGGAGATGGGGAGTGTGAAGATGGGGTGTGCTAGTGGGTATCCATATTATTTCTAATATATGTCCAAAAACATTTGATTGAGAAGGACTACTTGAGCCAAGACCTAAAGAGAGTGAAATCTTGAGTGGTGAGCAGCAAAGACTCTGAGATGGGAACATCATGGTGGTTTTGAAGATTATCAATGATATTATATAGTAGTAGAGTGCCCTGCTTGCTTCTCTTTATAGTGTCTAGTATTTCCAAATATGTTTGTTGTCTGCATTTCCAGCTGCTGAGACAGCAGCCGGCACACAGTAGGCACTCTGCAAAGAGATGCTTTGCCACTCAAGTCCCACTTCAGAACTGAAACACTGCATCTGTGCATGGTTTCAGGGACTTCCCTTGACTGGGGGTGGCAAGACAATGAAGAAAAGACAGACAGACAGACAGACAGACAGACACACACACACACACACACACACATACAGAAAGATGGTCACACAGAACAGCTGGCATCTGGTGGGCTGGGTTCTCACATGGAGAAACCGCAGCACCTCTTAGTGTGGGTGTCATATATAGCTGAATGGGGGAGAGGCAGGGTGATTGCATGCAGCTGAACAATGAGGCAGGCAGGGTTGTTACCTATAGAGAGGGTTTGTGGTACAGAGATGGGTCAAGGAGACAGGTTAGCTAATCTCTGTAGAACTGGTGACAGGGTGTAGAGAGGGGAGATCTGTGGTGGACATTTTCCGTACATGGGCCAGAGAAGTGATTTAGCACCACTCTGAGCTGCACGCTGTGGGTAAGGCTGTGCTGTTTGGGGTCTAGCTATGGTCCTTGATATGACCATGCTCATGTCCACAGCACACTTCATTCACTCAGGGCCTCCATTCCCCACAATGAAGTTCCTTGGAGTGCTGCCCAAAGACAGTTCTCACTATCTGCTCTCACTGGAGATTATCTATGAACAAGGGAAGTACACAATGCCACCCTTTGTTTCATTCCCAAAGACTGACCACGCAAGAGCATAAAAGTCAGGCTTCTACGCCCCCAACTTGGGAGAAATCCAAAGGGCCACCTGAGTTCTATAGCCTTCCACGTGGTTGACCTAACTACTCATTGGGAAACTCCAGGGCTCAGCTTTTCCTTCTGGTCCCTTTTCTCTGCTCCCTTCACAAATACTGATTTTCAGAGCACTATTTATTACTCTTTGTCTCTAAATCTGTTCCCCACAGACACTCAACTGACCGTGTCAGGAGGAGTACTGAGAAAATATGCTCAAGTGGGGTTTTGGGATGATCACTCCACATTTAAAATCAAGTTTGGAAGCTCAGGGTCCTTTGTGGGAACATACAAAGGGCTTTGAATTGCTTTCCGTGAGAGGGCACATAAAACTGAGGAACAGACCCAAGATGTGCTCGTAAGAGGAGACAAGTTCTGAAGAATAGGAAACTCTGGTTATTCAATATCAAGTGATTAACCATAAAAGCATGCACATACAAGCAGCATTAAATGGACTCAGCATATTGTAATATATAAGTATGTGTGTGTGTGTGTGTGTGTGTAAGAATAACAATTAAAGAGAAAGAAGCATGGGGGTATGGGAGCCATTGGAGAACGAAGTGGGAGGAGGAAGTGATGTCATTCTCTTTGTTTAGAATCCAGTATGTCCAGTACACTTACTGGACACACTTAATCTTAGTCCGTGTTGTTGTTTGTTGTCCTGTGTTTTCTTTTCTTTCTTTTTAAGTAAATGTATTTATTTATTTTACATCTCTGCCACAGTTTCCCCTCCCTCCTCTCCTCCCAGTTCCTCTTCCCCACCTCTTTCTGTTCACACACACCCATCCACCCCTTCTCCATTTCTCTTCAGGAAAGGGCAGCCTTCCCATGAGTATCAACAAAACATGGCCTATCATGTTGCAGTAAGACTAAGCACCTTCCCATGTATTAAGGCTGGACACAGTGACCCAGTATGAGGAGTAGGGTCCCAAAACCAGTAAAAGAGTCAGAGACAGCCCCTGTGCTCACTGTTAGGCGTCCAAGAGGACCAAGCCACACAACTGCCACGTATATGCGCAATGCCTAACCAAGCTCCGATCTGCAGTGACCTCTAATTTTAACAGGGCAGGGCCTACCACCATGGTACACTCAAAGCTACCAATGTTATAACACTGAGCACAGAGATGAGGAGGTCCACTCACTAGCATGCCAGTGTGTGATATTTCCTCCACACTGATGGGATCAATGGGGACAACTCCAGGAAAAAAAATAACCTAAAACAGGAAGTGGTTGAGATTTTGGTATTGAGTTTGTCTTATTTTCAATTTAATTGTAAATTCACATCATTTTATTATGGTAACAACTGCTTTTACAATCCAGTCACAAATTTTCTGAAGTTCAGCAATGAACTTTGAAGAGCCAGACCAAACTGGTATAGAACTCTAAGGAGCACATTCCAATCAGAGGACATGGCATGACATTAAGTCACAAAAACTTGTTGGGAGGACTAGACTGCAGCTCCATTGGCAGAGGGCTTATCTAGCAGGACAGAAGCCCTGGGTTGGATCCCCAGCGCTGTGTAAACACGGTAGCACAGGTCTGTAATCCCAGCACTTAGTAGGCTGAGGAAGGAGGATCAGAAATTCCAGATCCTCATTGGCTACATAGGGAGTTCAAGGCCAGCCTCAAATACATGAGACTATCTTACACACACACACACACACACACACACACACACACACACACACACACACACACCATACCATAACCCAATCAGCAACAACAACAACAACAACAACAAAACCATAATTAGGATCTAAATTGGGACTATGCAATTTCTTTGTATAATCAACATTGTGTCAATGCAAAAGTAAGTTATCAAGATGAGTAAGTGATTTAAAAAACACTATTTTTATCAACATTGGTTTGCAAATCAAGTGTTTAGACCTTCACACAGTATTTTCTTGACATATTAGCATATACAAGGGACCAACATTTCCCTTAAGCAAACATACACAGTTATTACCCTCCTGGTCTAATTTTGTCAATAATGCTTTTTGAGGAACAGAAACCTCACAGTTGGTTAGGGATTATTTTACAACGTGACAAGGACTACAATATAAAATTTGTTCCAATTAACATTCTTACAATTTTTGACTGCTGGAGGGAGAACTATGATTGTTTTCTTTCTTTTTTTTCTTTTCTTTAAATTGGTATGGTCTTTCTTTTAACAACTTCTCATAGTTTAAACCTCCTGTCTCAGCTCACTGGAGCAGTCCCTAAGTAGAGTGGGATGGAGCCAGGAAGTTTTGAAAATGACAGATGTTACCATGGCCACTCCTTGAGTTTGTAAAAACTCCATCTTCTAAAGTAATACTGGGGTTATTTACTATCACTAATTTTACTTTAACGTTCCTTCACTGAGCTACACACAGAATTACCCGTTAGATTAATCAGCACTTCGTTCCTCTAACAAATATCGACAGAAAGCCAAAAACATGTGGTGTCACAGATCTAAAACCAGTTTAAAATGAGAATATCTACTCAGCAGCTTTGGCTGCTCTCAGAAGTAGAGCCAAGACAAAAAAGAAAAAAAAAATGCAGCAGAGCTCAATATTCACATTTTCTTCTTTTTAAAAGATGACTTCCATTTTGGTTTTTGAGACCAGGTTACCATATGTAGCCCAAGCTGGCCTTTCATCCTCCTGCCTCAGCTTCCTGAATGCTGCTGGGATTCTAGATGGGACAGCACTCCTGCCTCCTATTTCCCACTTCTGCCTGGGTCTGGAGGTCTCCAGGTAAGAGCTCCGAGAAGGAGGTTGATATAAAGGCTAAGGAAGAGGAGAGGATGCTGTGGGCTCTTCTTCCTTCTTGACGACAACAGGTGATTTGATGCAGCACAAGGATCAAGTGTGGTGTCTGCACACCCTCTCCCTGCCTTTCCAGCTTGACCCTTGATGCCACAATTTCATTTGTTTTTCTTTTTTTCAAAACTGTATTATTTCCAAATATCAAGACACAATCTTTCCTCTAATCTCTACATAACCTAGAATATAAGATTCAGTAACTATCACGAGTATTGAGCTTGTCCTGGCCTCTCCCTGGTGTCGGAGTGGAAGCTGGATTTATTACTAACTAGGGGGTAAAAAGGTGCCACGTGAGGAGCTGACTTCGGTTGCCACATCACACCCAGGGGATGGGCTTTGGAGCTTCTGGCCCTCAGGGGAAGTGCTTCTGCCCGTCGCCTTCCTCAGTCCGTTAGCTGGCTGACAGGAGCAGACATCCGGACCATGCTCCAGCACAATATCCTTCCTTAGCTTCTCTGTAGTAATGATGGTCTCTCCAGATTCATTTGTTCATTTTGTTTGCATGTTGAATTTTGTGGCTTGTCTCTTAACCGACTAACAAGAAAACAGGTTTCTTTGAAATTTTATTTATGTATGTATTTAGTTAGTTTTAAATTAGCATGAACAAGGTTAGGTTTCATGATGACATTCTCAAACACAATTTGTTTTTGTGAGTCTTCTTCCTTATCTTTCCCCCACATCCACTTTTACCCCGTAGTCTCCTCCATACTGGTCATGAACTTCTTTCTGCTTTGTGTCTCATGAGTCCCATTGCTCTACCCTGACCCCTCCTCACCACTTTCTCTTCTGTCTAGCTTTATAGCCTGCATTCACGATCACTTCATCTTAATTACACATACCTAAAAGGTCCTATCTGCCCAGGACAGACATGTGTGACTTTTGTCTGAACCTACTTGATCTACTACTCTGCAGTCCATCCTGAACCTGCCTTTATTCATGACTCTGTCTTTGTGCATGGCTGCCATGGAGTAGGGGCCTCATCATCTTTAACTGAACATAGAAGTGACTCGTTGTGCTTTATTGCTTTGGCATTCTAGGTCGTGATCTCAGGTGGGAGTGCCATGCTGTAGTGTAGGATGTTTGGCTCTCTACATTGTCAATACTGAGTTAGCTCCTTGCTCCTTGTTGTGGTTCATTTGAAAACATTATATCTATGACTAGATTTGTTTTAGACTTTAATAGGTCAAGATTTTCATTAAATAGTACCTCTGCTAGTTCAGAACATTTATAGACTTTACTGGTACTTAGCACTTATTTGGACTGATAAATTAGAAACTCTATCTTATATAGCTATTTATCTGGGGTATAGTTTAGGTTCCATATTTTATGACTGAATGAGTGATAAGTGATACAAGTGACCATGAACTATGAGACTTAAGCTTCCTGTGGGGATGCTAATCTTGTGTTTAAATAAATGCCTTTGGGCTCAGAGGCCCAGGAAGCCACTATGTTTAATCTAATCTTTAACAGAGAAATTATAATTATTTTTATTATTACTGGTAGGAAAACTGCTTGAATTAAACAAACACTAATTATACCTTGCTTCCCCAGGATAGAGAATAAATATTACTCAAATGGGATAGCTCAAATGGGATAGCTCAAAGAGTAGACCATACTTGTCTAGCAGAAAACCAGTGTTGACTAGTGTCAACTTAAAATGCTCCTATAAACCCCCAGAGAATACTCATGAGTTCCACATCCAACCTTACTATGTGTCTTAGTTAGGGTTTCTATTTCTGTGAAGAGATATGACCATGGCAACTCTTATGAAGGAAAACATTTAATTGGGGCTGAGTTATAGTTTCAAAGGGTTAGCCAATTATCATCAGGGGAAGATATGGCTATGTGCAGACAGACCTAGTACTTCAGAAGGAGCTAAGAGTTCTACATCTTGATCTCTATGGAGAGGGAGGAGACTGTCTACTATACTGGTTATAGCTTGAGCATATGAGACCTCAAAACCCACCCTCACAGTGACATACTTCCTCCAACAAGGGCACACCTCTTCCAACAAAGCCACACCTACTCAACAAGGCCACACCTCCTTCAACAAAGCCACACCTACTCCAACAAAGTCACACCTTTTAACAGTACCACTGCCTATCGGCCAAGCATTCAAACACATGAATCTATGATGGCCATACCTATTCAAACTTCCACACTGTGGCTTGCCTTTGTGGACAGAGTGTTATTACAGAAGAGTTCTAACATTTTCCCCAAACTATCTGGTTTATGCAATGCTCCTGGTTTTCCTTTGCTTATGGGCTTCTCTTAACATCAACAAGCTCAGCTGCTATCAAGTAGTTTGTAAATGCCACTGAAGGATTGGCAATAACAGAATGACCCCAGCGTTTCTCATTCATCCCCCCTCTTACTACATTGTGATAACCATTTACGCTCCGCTATAGGCATATCTTCTTCCTGTCTCTCAAAGCTCTACTTTATGGTCTAAAAGGGGAACTGCAACCTCAAATCCTTCCTCAGTTTCAAATACATTTCAATGAAGACCTTTCTGGAGTTTGGTGGACTTAATTATTGTACCCAACTCTTCATCTCTTCCTATGTCCATGCATTTTGCCTTGGATGTTTGCATGCTCTCCCTTTGAACTCAGAGTACCCTTCCCTATTGTTTGACTTTGGCCTTGGCTGTGTCTTTTGCTTTGGCTGATGGGATATTAGCAGATGTGTAGCAAAAGGTAGCTTGAAATGTGTGTAGGAGGGTGTGTTCACCTCTGGCTATGTCTTGGCCATCACCCCGGGGAGGAATGTGCCTTGAATAGCCTGGTGGGACCAAGGAGAATGAAAGAACTGCCAGAAGACCTGACCTGCAGACTTGCAGTAAAGTGAAACCAGGCCAGCTGACTCATAGATCAGTGAGAGAAAAAAGTATTGGTTTCAGTCACTAAGTTTTGAGGTTGCTTTTTATATACACACACCGTTATTGTGGCCAAAGCTAATTGATACAAGATGCATCTTTTTCCATAGAATACTAAAATTTTTACATCTATGCAAAGCAGTTTTATCATACAGCTGCTTATTGTCTCGAGGTCTTTATTCTCAGAGTAGCATTTTGGCTCTGTTGTTGCACAATAAAATGCATGTTAGAAAGTTGTTGTGCATTAAGAGGAGTCTTTATAGAAAGGTGAATATTCCCTCTGTCTATGGACAAAGAAAACCAGCAACTGTATATAATATACTGCCATATTTCCATCACTGTAAAAGATATTTAAAGTCCAGCTGGGCATTTTACACAAAAAGTAGATTTATCAAGAAAACAAACAAAAATTCCACATAACTTAATGATTTGTTTCTTTTGAAGTATTTTTCCACAAATATTTCTTTCCTTCATAAAAAACAATCCCTTAAAATTATAATTCTTAGTATGCTATCTATTCCTGTACTTTCTGAAAGTGGACTGCATCTTCTTCCCTGTATGTCTCTAGCAGGAATTTCAGCGCCTGGCTTGTTATGATCATTGACTGTTTTATAACTAAATGGAGATCCTGTAGCAACTCACATGAATGGTAAAAACCCAAGGACCAGATTGACTTTAGGAAAGGTCCAGAGATGTAATGTATTGGTAATCCTGAAAGACTGCACAGGATTTGAGGTATCAGAGGAGTCATGGGAACGTACTTTAAGGAGCAAAATAAAATGTGGTAAAGGGCAAGCAAAAGCATGAAAATCATTCAGAACCTATTTTTGTAGTCATGGTGCCAGGGTTGAACCTTTGGCTTTGTGCATGTTAGACAGGTGCTTAACCATTGAGCCACATCACTAGATGTCTTAGGGTTTTATTGCTGTGAAGAGACACAATGACCAAGGCAACTCTTATAAAGGAAAATCTTTAATTGGTGCTGGCTTACAGTTCAGAGGTTTAGTCCATTATTATCATGGCAGGAAGCATGGCGGCATGCAGGCAGACATGGTGCTGGAGAAGGAGATGAGAGTTCTACATCTGGATCAACAGGCAATAGAAGGAAATGGTGTACCACACTGGCAATAGCTTGAGCTTCTGAAACCTCAAAGCCCACCCCTAGTGACACACTTCTTCCAATAAGACCACACCAACTCCAACAAGGCCACACTTCCTAATAGTGCCACTTCCTATGAGCCTATGGGGACCATTTTTCATTCAAACTAACACACACACACACACACACACACACACACACACACACACACACACAAGCCCTCCTTGGTTTGTTTTACAAATATTGTTAAATATAAATGTAAAGATGTTACATATAACATCTGTTATAAAAAGTGAAGGTCTCTGTGGTGAAATAAAAAAGCCAATGAGTGGTAATAGTGCTTCTTCAAGGCACTGAAAAAACTGTAAGTTCCATAGAGCTTTGCAAACAAACCAAACTAAAAAAAAAAAAAAAAATCCCTAGGTATTTCCTTTTCATTGGAATTTTGAGAATTTTGACTTCAGTTCTGCTCCAACCCTAATCCTGTTGCTTCCAGTAGAATATGAGAGAGAGATTTGCCTTAATCTCCACCGTCATTGAGAAGCTATTCTTCTTCACTGCTCAGATATATTCTGAGCACAGCTGGACTATGCAGGCTAGTCACTCCATCTGCCATTTGTCTTTCAGCCTGCCACAGTGACAGGCAGGCACAGCACACTGCTGTTGTCACTGTTTAATTAGTAACGTTCTAACTTTCTTGTGAGCAGTTACTGGGTGAGTAATAGGTAGCCATATTGGTGCATTATCTCACTTGAACTGTTGAAACTGGCACAGAACCTGTCAATGTTTTTGCTGAGGAAACTGAGGTTTAAAGAGATTAAGTGATTAAGAGATTAAGTACCAAGTCACACTGAGAGTAGCAGCTTCGAGATTCAAGTTCAGATCTGCCCAACACCAACATGCTATTTTTGATGGAACTGACACAGACATCTCAGAAGACCACACGAAAACTTCCACATTTCATTCCTATTTTTTACTTCAGCCCGTGGCAAGACAATCATTGCATTGCAAAGTGATGTGCTCTATATATTATGTGAACCCCTCACTTCTCAGGGATGAAGTTTGCAGAAAATTGTTTTCAAGACATACCAATGACACAATTGCTTTTCCCAGAATGCTCACTGACCTCTTCTCCTCAGTGTGCTTGTTGTCAGGATAGTGAGCCAATGGATGACACCTGAAAGTCAAGCACTTGAAGAACCACAGCAAAATTGAAATTCTTATCCATATCTAGGCTTGTCAAGAAATGTTCCCATAATCTGCAATACCTAAGAATGAATTATACTGTGTTTAAATCACCACAAGAAAACACTTTTATGGTGTCCCAGTTGCACATGGAGTCAGAGTAAGCACTTCCACATGCAAACTTGAAAGGCTCAGTAAAGGTGACACCTCTTTTAGCAACTAAAGCCGGCACATCCCCTGCCCAAAGAGTTAACTAAATCTTTTCATTTTATTTCTCAAATATAAATTAAGATTTCTTCAGGACATGCTCACTAACTGAAGTAAAATACAAATGTTCCCAAATAGAACTGAGATACTGCATATACCTAAATGATGCCTTCTCATGGGAAGAGGTGAAGCCTGGAATGATGCCATATTAGACAAAGTTTATTGTGATACTAAAATTGAGTTAGTATTCCTCAATGGGTATTTTAAGCAAATTTGTTAATAGAAATCCTCAGAGAAGCCACTGAGAGAATACTTCTTAAAACACTATAAAATAAACAAGGGGATGGAAATTTTACACTCTAAAATATCTAACAGAAAGGAAATAAGTAGCCAAATGAAGAATAAGAGAACATAACACATAGAGCAAACACATAGAAAGTGGTAGCTATAAATCCTACCTTTTCAGTCATTATATTAAATATAAACATTAAACTTTTCAGTAAAAATCACAGATTGCTCTTGGTTGGGCAGTCATGTTACTGAGACTTTATGGATGTAGCTTCTGATATTACTAGGAGATGAAATCTCCTAGAAGACTCCCTGATCTCTGTCTCTAACAATTTTGCCAAGCCTTGTTCTTCCATGTTTCCTGAGCCTTTAGGTTAAGGAGTGCTTTGTAGATGCCTCTACTGGGACTGAGCTTGAGAGCTCTGCATTCTGATTGGCTGTGGTTTTCTGTAGTGGTCTCTGTGTTACAAAGAGAAGTTTCCTTGACAAGGGGAGCTGAACAGGATTACATTAATGGGCATGCCAAACCGGATGGAAAAAAGTCCATGAGTACTCAGGGAACTACAGACAACTGAGAAAAGCTGAGGGTAGGAGAGGAGGTCTTCCTTAGAAAAAAAGCACATCAATTGGTTGTCCAGCGCCAAATAGCCAGCCCTGAAAACATACATACAAGTAACACATGGACTGACTTGAAGTGTGAATTTAATTAATCTTAATCAATAAAACCCCAGAGTCAGATATCAAGGGTGAAAGCTGAAAGTAGAGACTTCTTACCTCTATGAAATCTCAGACCAAATAGTGGCAGATCCTGTCTCTACAAATCCTCTGATGAATAGGGGTAAGATCCTCTCTCCACCTACTGAGTGCTGGAATTAAAGGTGTGTGCCACCACCACCCGGCTCTGTTTCTCTTTTAGACTGGTTTGTATAGGGTGGCTTTGAACTCCCGATCTTCCTGCTTCCTCTTCCCAAGTGTTGGGATTAAAGGTGTGTGCCACCACTGCATGGCCTCTATGGTTACTAGTGGCTAATTCCACCCTCTGATCTCCAAGCAAGCTTTATTTGTTAGAGCACAAACATAATATCATACAACACCGAACATGTTATATTTAGGAATATATATGTGCCTGCATATACCTATATGCATGCAATAACAATTAGTAAAAAAGAATTTGAATTTGAAGGAGAGTGGGGAGGGCTTATGGGAGGATTTGGAGGGAGGAAAGGAAAGAAAGAATTTTTAATTATATTCTAATCTCAAAAATAAAATAATCACAGATTAGGCTATACTTCTAAAAAATTATCTAATTATTTGCTGTATACAAAAGACACACTTTAAAAAATGACAAATAGGCCAAAATTAGATAGATGCTCCTGTCTGACTATGAAATGTCTCCAACAAACTTGTGTGTTAAATGTTTGGGCCCTAGGTGGTGGTACTCTCCGTGGGCTCTGGAAACTTTGGAGGTGTGGCCCAGCAAACGGAAATCAGTCACAAAGGGCCTTTGAAGGCTGTATCTGTCTTCCTTTTCCATTCTCTTTCCTGTTGGCCATTCAGTGAGTGGACTCCTTTCTCCACATTTCCTGCTACCATGATGTTGTCCCTCATCCAAGGCCCAGAATCAATGTATCCAAAGACTATAACCCCAAATCTCTGAATAATCCCCACTGAATTGTTTTTCTCAGGTACTTACTCAGAGCAGTGCAAAAGTAACTAATCCAGAATGAAAGACGCATACAATGCAAATAAGAATAATAACAATAACCAGAGGAAAGTTGAAATGGTTGGACTAACATCAGATAAAAACTGATTTTCAGGCAAAAACTGTTAATAGAAATAAGGGTTATTTTGTAATGGCAAAGGGATTAATCTACCTCTTTAAAAATTATTCTTGTGCATAAATCTATACACATTTGATAATAGAATCCAAAATTTCATAAAGTAGAACCCTAAAGAATTGAAGAAACAGAAAATTCAATAAAAATAGAGATTTCAATAGCCTACATTCAATAAATGATGCAATGGACCAAAATAAAAATCATCTTGATCCATACTATAAACCAACCTGATGTAATTATCATCTATAAACACTCTGATTAATATTAACTACAGAACAAGTTTCAATGTGTTTAAATGGACTACAACTATTCAAAGTATATTATATAACAACAATAGAATTAAACTGGGTAAAATACCAGAAAAAAATTTGGAAAATTAAAGCATATTATTCAAAATAACCAATAGGCCAACACAGGTAGTTTTGATGCACATAAGAATGTGTTCTGAGTATGTGCCTTATGTGTTGAGAGGGAACATCACTAAGGAACCAAGTCGGAAAACTGCAAACCACCCATTAACTTCATAAAGATGAGAAAAAGGGGAAAGCTGTACCCAAACCAAGCAGAAGGCAGAGTGAAAAGCAGATCATCCTCTAAATGTTGAGGAAATTGGTGGTTCTTCTACTAAAAATATTGTAATTGAAAAGTAAGAGCACATTTAATTGTAAAATTATAAAAGTAATACGAGTTTGCTGCAGAAAATTAGAAATTGTCAAAATGTGTTAAAAAAAATCTAAAGGTTGCATTAACAAGATCATCCAGTATGATCAAGTGGGTTTTATCAGAGATGCACGGATGGTTCAACACACAAAAATCTGTCAGTGTAACCCACCATATAAACAAGATGAAAGAAAAAAAATTACATGATCATCTCATTAGATGCTGAAAAAAACTTTGACAAAATCTAACACTCCAGCCGGGTGGTGGCACACCTGTAATCCTAGCACTTGGGAGACAGAGGCAGGTGGATCTCTATGAGGTTGAGGCCAGCCTGGTCTACAAAGTAAGTTCCAGGAAAACCAGAGCTACACAGAGAAACCCTGTCTCAAAAAGCAAAAACAAAGGCAAAATTTCAACAACCCTTCATGATAAAAGTCTTGGAGAGATCAGGGATACAAGGAACATACCTAAATATAATAAAAAAAATATAGCAATATATAATAAGCCAATAGCCAACATCAAATTAAATTGAGAGAAACTCAAAGCAATTCCACTAGAATCAGGAAAAAGACAAGGCTGTCCATTCTTTCCATATCTATTTAACATAGTACCCGAGTTCTAGCTAGAGCAATAAGACAACATAAGGAGATCAAGAGGATACAAATTAGAAAAGGTGTGGTTTCAGGGCCAGGGTGGGTTTCTTTGGCTGGTCCATTTTCCCTACAGCTATCGTAATAAAAAACAGCTTGGTGTTGGCATAAAACAGACATGTTGATCAATGGAATCAAGTTGAAGACCCAAGCATAAATCCACACACCTATAGAGACATGTTTTTTCACAAAGAAGCCAAAATTATACAATGGAAGAAAGAAAGCATCTTCAACAAATGGTGCTGGCATAATTGTATGTCAGCATGTAGAAGAATGCAAATAGATCTATATCTATCACCCTGCACAGAACTCAAATCCAAATAGATCAAAGACCTCAACAAAAATCCAGTTACACTGAACCTGATAGAAGAGAAAGTGGGAACTAGCCTTGAACGCATTGGCACAGGAGACTACTTCCTGAATATAACACCAGTAGCACAGACACTGAGAGCAACAATTAATAAATGGGACCTCCTGAAACTGAAAAGCTTCTGTAAGGCTAAGGAACCTGTCAATAGAACAAAATGTCAGACAGAATGGGAAAAGATCTTCACCAACCCCACATCTGACAGAAGGCTGATTTCGAAAATATATATGAAAAAACTCAAGAAGCTAGACATCAAAAAAGTCCAAATAATCTAATTTAAAATGGGTTATAAATCTAAACAGAGAATTCTCAAAAGAAGAATCTCAAATGGGAGAGAAACACTTTTTAAAAAGTCCATCATCTTTACCCATCAGGGAAATGCAAATCAAATCAACTCTGAGATTCCATTTTACACCTATCAGAATGACTAAGATCAAAAACACAAGTGACAGCTCATGCTGGAAAGGATGTGGAGCAAGGGGAACACTCCTTCACTGCTGGAGGAGTGCAAATTTATACAGCTACTTTGGAAATCAATATGGCAGTTTCTCAGAAAATTAGGAATCAATCTACCTCAAGACCCAGCTATACTATACCTGGCTATATAACCCAAGAATGCTCAACCATATCACAAGGCCACTTACTCAACAATGTTCATAACAGCTTTATTTGTAATAGCCAGAACCTGGAAACAACCTAGATGCCTCTTAACTGAAGAATGGATGAAGAAAATGTGGTACATATACACAATGGAGTACTACTCAGCTGTTAAAAACAGGGACAGCATGAAATCTCCTTGCAAATGGATGGAACCAGAAAAAATCATCCTGAGTGACTGATGGAATCTGCAAGATTATGCAGTAGATTACAGCTAATGTCTAGAAGGCCAACCCACCAGAAATATACATATCTGATGGAGGACAAATTCATATGCAGGGCTATAGGGATTACTGCCTTTTGAATAGCTGGCTGCTTCTTACTGTAAATTTTTTTGTGTGTGAGGCTTTCCCCCCATGCCCACAAACTTAGCTGTGTATTCCTCATTTCTCAGGCACAATTATTCCCATGTATTAATAGAAGGATGACTTCTACCCATACTATGTAATTCTGGCAAGAAAAGTAAGTCACACAGTCAGATCTTTGTTCCACATTCTGATAAAAACTTAGAAGTCTGTTCTCTGTAACTATCTTTATGATAGAACAGTAAAGAGACATGACTGGAATAGCATACATATGAGTTATTCTGTATTCCCTCAGATTAAAAATATCCTAAATTCCTTTTGCTATGCTGCAGCTTCTGACCTAAACCTAGGAGGTAGCCTTGCAGACCTGGTCTCTGAGGCTGCCAATAAGTGAGGTAACCTAGATTCAGAAAGCTAAACATGGTATGTACTCACTCATAACTGGAAATTGTAAAGTAAAGGATAGCCATGCTACAATCCACAAACCCAGAGAGGCTATGTAATGAGGGTCCAAAGGAGTACTCATGAATCTCCCCAAGAAGGGAAAATAGAAGAGATTTCCTGGATGGAATGGGGATTGGGTGGGAATGGGAACTTGAGGGAATAGGTTGGGGCAGATCAATGGAGGGAGAGAGTACTGAAAGAGATGACTGGAAAGCAGGGGAATTTTAGGTTCATGTAGAAACCTGATACAAGGGAAACTCTACAAGTATGACCCCAGCTAAGACTCCTAGCAGTACTGGATATATAGCCTGAACTGGCCATTTCCTGTGATCAGATTGGTGGCTACCCCAGTTGTTATCAGAGAGCCTTCATCCAATAACTGATGGAAACAGATGTAAAGATCTACAGCCAAACGTAAGTCTGAGCTCAGGGAATCTTGTTGAAGAGCGAGAGGAAGAACTGTAGGAGTCAGAGGGGTCAAGGACGTCATAAGAAAACCCTTAGGAACAAATAATCTGGCTCTTAGGAACTTACAGAGTATGAACCAACATGAGCCTGCAAGAGCCTGCAACCTAGGGCCTCTACATACATACATACATACATACATACATACATACATACATACACACACACACACACACACACACACACACACACACACACACACATATATATATATATATATATATATATATATATATATATATATATATAAAACAGTTGCTTAGTCTATTTGTGGGACACCTAACAATGGGAGCATGGGCTGTCCCTAAGGTTTTGACTGGCTCTTGGGAACTCCTCAGCCTTAATACAAGGGAGGTGCTTAGTTTTACTGCAACTTGAAATGTCATGCTTTATTGATACCCATAGGACTTCTGTCCCTTTCTGAACAGAAACAGAGGAGGAGTGATTGGGTATGTGTGTGCAGAGAGAAGACAGGAGGGAATGGGAAGAGAGGAGGAAGGGGAGACCACAGTTGGGATATTAAATAAATTTAAAAAACTCTTTGAGCCTAGAGTTGTTCTTCCAATCTATATAATTTTGGAGCTAGGGGAGAAGCTTGAGACATTGTCTCATGTAGCCCCAAATGAAAGCAAAAATGACTTTGAGCTCTCTGTAAACAGTATTTTTATTAATTCTTCAAGACCATCATATTCACCCTTTCCCTAACTCCTTCAATAACAGTGCTCTCCAACCTTCCCCCACTTCCCACTCCACTTAAGAGTTTTCTTCTTCCCTACCTCACTGAATGTGTTGCTCTCCACAGATCCTCGGCTAGTGGAGGGAGTTTGCCCCACTCCCAAGACAAGTGGGGTCTCCACTGGCAAATGGCTGACCTACCAGGAGTTACATCAAAACTGACTCTCCCCTTCCTAGCAGCTATTAAAAGCCAATAGTTCCTCAGCTAGTGGTGGGATTTTGTGTCCACTTTCCCCTCTCTCTGCCGGTGTTTAGTCTGGCTGGAGCTTGAGCATGTCTTGCGAATGCTGTCACAAAAACTGTGCATTCCTTTGTTCAATCTCCCTCTGTGTCTAGAAAACATTGCTTCCTTGGTGTTGCTCACCACTTCTGGCTCTTACAGTCTTTCTCCTCCTCAACTTGTAGAAGATTTCTGAGCTTTGGGGTGAGGGGTGTGATGTGTACATCCCATATAGGGCTGAGCTCTCCACAGTCTTATTTTCTGCACATTGAGCAGTTGGGAATCTCTGTGTTGATTGCCATGGACTACAAGAAACTTCTTTGATGGGGCTTGGAGATGCTCTGATCTACAGAGATGGCAATGTCACTGGGAGTCCTTTTAATGCTGCGTGACTTTGCTCTTGATTTTCCTTTTCTTACCAAGTACTAGTCTGCATGTACGCACCGCCATGCCCTACCCTTCTTCCCAACATGTAGGCTCACATGCATGAAATCTATACAGAAGACAGGAAATGAGTAAATTTTTCTATACTTACCTGTTTATTTCCTTGGTTTATTAACAGTCTTGTGATTTTTAAATGACAGTATAATAATGCCCCCTGCATATAAAGATTGATCTTTGAAGCCTTTTTCTTCTTTTCGGACATTCAGAGTGCTTCAGATACTTTTCTGAGAAGAAATTTCTAGATGGGAGATGACTAGATCAATGGCTGAGCTGCTGGCAGCCCTTTCTCCTGTTGGGATGCCTCGCTGTTCAGAAAAGCTGTGTCAATTTACATTAATACCAGTGGTGCTTGGGAGCCCCTGTAGAGAAAATAGTATCTGAATTCAAATTGAGTCATATAATTTAATGAATACTAATACATGGAGATAATAAAAATGGAATTTAGAATCCCTATGTCTAACACCTCAGTTTTACATAGTATTTAACTAATGCTATGAGGGACAAATTGTATAGCTCAAGTCACAAAACTATGTTCATGTCTTTGAGTTCAGAATACTTTATTTTTTCAGATACTTTAATATTAAGTAAGACAATATGGATAAAATTGTAAAATTTTAGATATTGTAGCTCCATATAAATATACAGATAATAAATCAAATGTAAGCATATTTAATTTATTTAAATATACAAGTACATGCATAGCGATACAATAAACAATAAACAAACATACAAATGTAACATAATATTTTACCATTGCTGTTACAAAACACTTAACAGAAACATGAAGGGAAGAAGGATTTACTTTGGTTCTTGGTTTTAGAGACTTTGGTTCCACTGATTCTGGACCATGGTAAGAGAGACATCGTGGGAGTGGGAATAAGCTGAAGAGAGGGCTGTTTACCTCATGGCAGTCAGCAAGGAGATATCCTGAGGCAGGGACTGCAGGCCAGACAGCTATCTTCAGAGGTACCTCTCCCCCAGTGACCTACTTCCTCCAACTAAGCCCTACCCCTAAAGTTTCCAGAACCTCCCCAACTAGTACCCCCAGGTGGAAACAAAGCATTCAGCACATGAGTCTGTTGGGAACATTTTATATTCACACCATAACACTCCACCTTGGCCCCAAAATGTTCATAGTGCAAACTACATTCAGTCCATCTCCAGAAATGCTACTTGTAGAGTGTTAGCACTTCCAACGCTATTCAAAGGCCCAAGTTTAAAGATTCTTCTGAGACTCATGGCAGACTCTTAGCCATGAGCCTGTGTAAGGAAAAAGGAAAGCTACATATTCCAATATAAAATGGCAGAGTAAGCATTCACAGTCTAGTTGGGGAAAACTCGGTAAAAAGGAAGCACCAGACCAAAGCTAATGACCAAACATTAGTTCTTACAGGTTCGAGTCTGACATCCAGGTTATGGATTATGGGTGTTACTGTATAAGGTCCTACAGGCTTGAGCATTCCTGCCCCTATGTCCTTGTACTTTGTAGACTAAATAGCATCTCTCTTGGGCAGTCTCCATTATTGACTGTTGTGTTCCTTGGTACATTTTTTATTTTTATTTATTTTACAAACTGACCTCAATTTCCCCTCCCACCTCTCTTCCCAGTCCCCTCCCCAACTTCCCATCTACTCTCTTCCCCTTCCACTCCATCTTCTTCTCCATTCAGAAAGGCTCAGACCTCCCATGGGATTGAACAAGGCATGGCACATCAAGTTGAGGCAGGACCGGGCTCCTTCCCTTGTCAAGTCTGGGTGAGGTAATCCAGCATGGGGAACAGGTTCTCAAAGGCCAACTAAACCTTTGGCACATTTTTTAAACATCCAACACTCTTGGGTCTCCATTAGAATTTAGACTTTAGGATTCATCATTGCAGCTTCAGGTATTGCCCTTTCAGAACTGTCTGAACGAACTCTAACCTTGTCACACATTGCCTGACTTCTTGTGACTGCCTTAGACCTCTAGGTAGTCTCCCCCTTGACCCTGCAGCTTTTGAAGCATGAATGTCTGCAAGACCAGTAACATATCACAAACACAAGATCTTTTGCCTCATTCTCGTAGTCAGATCTATGGCAACAGAAAGGGTCTAGAAGAAGAGGTAGTTATTGTTGTTGCTTTTAATTATTTGATTAACTAGACATCAGTACGTTATCAGTCCTGATAGGTCTATCAGCTGGTAACTAAAATAGTGAATGATGTTTAGGATACCCATTCCACTAGGATCTTATTTATTCTATAATTAGTAAAATAAATCTTACAATTGTCAATAATAAATACAAAAGCTTTTGGTAGTTCCTATTTGGTTAATCTGAATTTGTGAAATCCAGGTGATGAGTTTAACCACCAACTCTTACATTTCTCGTTTGTCTCTGACATACTTTTCCCATGGAAGACCATCAGGCGAAGAGCAGCAGACAGAGCCACTTTGGCCTTCTGGGGAGAACATTTCTGAGGAGAGTTTCAGCCTATTCAGAAGCTGTAGGAAACCCAAATCCTACAGTCCTAGCAACTGTGGTTTAAGTTACAATGGGATTTCAGTCTTCAAACCGGTTGCTATTAAAGCTGTTGAGTAGGCAGCAAACATAGACTGATATCAGAACCTTTTCCTCTGGGGAGGCCCCATGCCTAGTCTGTGTCCTAACTGTTCCCCATTCTCCAAAATGCAAAGAGGAGCTCCATTGGCTAGTGGGAGTGATCCTGACGTCCAGAGAGCACTCCTGAGTGTCCAGGTCCTCCCTGGGGTTCCTTCCAGAACTAGCTGGAAAGTTTCTCTTGCTTGTAGAGGTCATTCTATTTGTAACAGCTGAAGTTAGCTTGCCAGTGGCCACATTATTTTAACTTTAGGATGGAGGCAGCTGCATGGAATGAGAAGGAATGAGGACAAAACCCAGGAGGAAGCAGAATCAGCAGAGGGAGAGTGCTGCACACAGCATCGGAAGCCTCGGGATCCTGGGACTCTTGGGCCAGCCTCACCTATGGGCTCCAGCCACATGAGACAAAACATCTCCTTCAGCAGAATCCAGTTTCTGTGGGTTCTACTACTTTTAAGTGAGGCTTCTTGGTAAGATGCTCATCTTTGTATATGCCAAACATCTCTATCCTCTTTCTTCATTACAAATTAGGATCAGTCTGTGCTCACTGCTTTGTGGCTTGCTCTTTATTGAATGTCATTGACGTTTTTCCAGGTAGCATTTGTGAGGCAACCTCATTCTGTTTTAGAAAGAGCAGATCAAGCTGGATGAGAGGGCACCATTTCTCTACTTATTTTTAAAGAACCAATTGGTTGAGTGGACAATCTGCCAGGTTCTCAGTTTTTGATATTACAGCACAGTTTGAAATGTACACCTTGTAAAAATATCTTTAGGCATTTGGGCGAGTGTTTTTAGAAGATAAACGTATGGCAATGCCATTTCTGGGTCAACAATTTCATGGAATTCTTCACAGACATTTTTATAGAAATGGGCAAATTGCCTTCCAGGGTGAGCAGGGTCAACACCAAGCTCACAGGAGTTCTGTGTTAGAAAAGGCACCTTCCTCGTCCTAACCAATGTAGGGTATTGTGACTTTTAGATTTTGTAATGTGAGAAGCAATCACACACCTTATTGTTCTAAGATGTGAACAATAGATACATTTGTATATCTATATGCATATATATACACATACAGAAAGCTCTGTAGAGAGACTGAGTCGAGAGCCTTTCCTTCTGTTTTATGTTTCTTCTTCTGGGACATGCTTATACATATTTCTTGCCTGTTTTTCTCTCCTGAGTTGTTCATGTTTCTCCGAGCCATGTGTAATAACTTCATACAGATTAAGTGTGTAAGTGTGCTGTGTGACATCACCTGTCATTCACGCCCCTGACCTTTCTCATTTTGGAAATTCTGGAGGTAGCAGGTATCGTGGGATGGAGGTTAATGGCGCCCAGGTGATGGGCTCTGCAGATGGGCTCTGCCACTCTGGTGGGTGGCAAGGAGGAGAGCAGGGAAGGATCTCACAAAATCAAAAAGGCATTTGAAGTGTCTGCCATGAGGCAGGTGACATAGTGGATCTGGAGGAGTCAGCAACAACGGTGAAGCCCTCAGAATACAGGCATGGAAAGTGGAGCCATGTGCTCTGACTGCAGAGGCAGAAGAACCTGCCACAGCTGTTGACTTGAAATGTTTTTCCAGTGATTACTGAAGCAGTCCTGGGAAGAAGATACGGAATTCCAGAAGATGTCCTTTCAGAGTTTGAAGCTTTAGATCAAGTAAGTGTCCTAGTAAAGAACAACTGGTAAGACATATTACTCAGAGATGGGCCTTTCCCTTGAGAAGAAGCGGAAGACACGTCTGCTCTATCCAGTCCAGTTCCCGACAAGAGCTATAGAACAACAGAGATGGCTAAAAGGTGTCTGCAGACAGTTCCTAATTGAGAGAACTTTAAAGCATTACCATCCTGATACTATTTTATCTTGTGTGTTCTATACCTGCGTGCCCTGTTGCATACTTGTTATAAGATATTTTGTTTGTAAAGGATGATAATAGTATAAAACAAATATATTTAGTATGTCTAGTCATATGGAACAACAAATTGCTAATTAGTTAAAAACTATTCTTAAAGCATTAAAAAATTCTTATTGATAAGTTTTTGACATGTTGAAAATATGATTTTTACATACATATAATATATATTTCACAAATATGAATATTTTTCTCTTCTTTCATTTAAAAAAATCAGTGATGTTACGAATCTACTTCTAACATCTACTCTTCAATGTTTTATTTTATTTTATTTCCTTTCTTTGGTGATAGGGTCTCTCTATGTATCCATGGCTGGCCTGAAACTCCTTATGTAGACCAGGCTAGCCTCAAATTCATAGAGATCTGCCTGCTTCTGCCTCTTAAGTGCTAGGATTAATGGCATGTGCCCCTCTTTCTTTTTCTTCTTTTGCTTTCTAGTAATACTTTAACATCTATCTATAAAACTTTCAATTCTGGCTGGCTTATGATTCCAGCGTTTGGGAAGTGGAGACAGGAACATCAGGAACTCAAGGTCATCCTTAGTCACATAGTGAGTTAGAGTTTGTCCTGGTCCTCATGTGACCCTGTCTCAAACATACAGATAATTCAGGTTTTTTTTTTTTTTTTTTTTTTTTTTTTTTTTGCGGGGAGGGCATTGGGTAGAAGAGAGTATGTTAACCTCTTTAGGTTACTAGATGTAATTAACAATAATTTTGTGAGGATATCTACTTTTTTCTTTTAGTACTGTGTTACGTTAAGCACACAGTGATTTTTGACTCTGCACAATTGTTGGTAACCCACCCTTCAACTAAGTAATGATTGGCAGCAGTTGAGGGGATGTCCTGCAAGACCACCTCTTATGTCATTTTTGTGAATGTTCTGAATCAGAGAAGTTCCCCAGGTTTTTTTTACTCCATCTTAGAAAAAGCGTTGACGATAGTAAGCTCTAAGAACTCTTCTAACAGCAAATGTTCCAGAATCTATGAATTCTTTGCTCACATTTTCATTTATTTAAATCTTATACTCAGTGTCATATCATTTTATATTTCATAGTAAATGTAAATGTACTATGTTTTAAAAGACATTTGGGGAGTTAATGATGTTGGGTGGAAATTATATTTACTAAGTTTCTATCAGGTTCCAGGCTCTGTATATATATGTTATTTTATTTGATTTGATCTCTACAAGAAACTTTTGTAATGTCTTGTTTCAGATGTGTAAATTTCAGTTTACTGAGGTTTAGTGACATTTCTGGAATTATACATTGGAATGGAGTAAGCTGGGATATCATGTAATCTTCATGGTTGTTTGATTAGAGTATTATAAGATTATTTTCCTTAAATATTTTTGTTCACAAACAAAATATAAATATTTTGGACCATATAAACTATTCCTATGGCTTACAAATAAGAAAGCATAAAAAATATAAAGTAGCATGTAGGTAGGTTTTTTTATTTTTTTAAACTCTTCACTCTTTCAGGGCCTGCCACCCACCTCCCAAATAAATAAAGGGGGTCTTATTCTTACTGGCCTTAGCTTGGATTTTCTTAAATTATCCCCTCTACCTTTTGTCTCTGGGCTTTTACCTTTCTCTATTCTATATGCCTTTCTCTCTTTCCTACTCTCTGGCTAGCTGTGTGTCTAGAGTCCTCCTCTCCTCCTTTTCTTGCCCCTCCATTCTTCTGTTCCTCTCCTGCCTAGCTATTGGCTGTTCAGCACTTTATTAGACCAATCAGATGTTTTAGGCAGGTAATGCAACTTCACAGAGTTAAACAAATGCAACATAAATGAATGCAACACATCTTTGCATCATTAAACAAATATTCTATAGCATAAATAAATGTAACACATTTTAAAATAATATTCTATAACAAGAGCAGGTCAGTATTTTATTTTATTTACTTTGTTGCATTAACTGTTACTTTCTTCATTTTTTATTTTAAGATTGTATTTTAATTATATTTCTCCCTTCCCTTTCTTCACTCTAAACCCTCCCATAGACCCCCCCACTCTCCTTCAAAATCAGTCTTTCAACTATTTGTTATCAAATGTATGTGTATCTATATATACACATACATATACATATGCATATACACACACATATATACTCCCAAATAAAACTTGTTAAGTCCATATAGTGTTACTTGTATGTATTTCAGGGCTAAGGGTTTGGCACCAGACAATCAATTGGTGTGCTCTTCCCTGGGGAACACCACCTCTCCAGCTCCCAGCTTTACTCAGTTGCTTATAATTCTTGTGTAAGATCAAAGCCTCATGGACATTTCCCTGTGTAGTATAGTGTGTTCATTGGTGTCCTCCTTGTTCAGCTTACCTTTGGGCAGTCACGCTGGTGAGACTTTACATGTATAGCTTCTGATGTTAGGAGACACAATCTCAGAGCAAAGCTCCCGATCCTCTCTTTGGCTCTTGCAATCTTTTCTTGTGATCTTTCTGTCCCCTCTTTTGAATGTTCCCTGAGTCTTAGGTATGGGAGTGGTTTGCAGATTTATTCACTGGGACAGGGTTTGACAGCTCTGTGTATTGATTGGTTGTGGATTTCTGTAGTGGTCTCCATCTGTTGTGAAGAGAAGTTTCCTTGATGAGGAATGAAGAGTACACCTGTCTGTGGGTTTAAGGACAAATGTTTGCAGATTGTTGTTAGGGATGATGCTATGTTAGTAAATAAGTGGTTGTAGATTCTCCTACAGTAACCATGATTTCACTAGCTCTGGTGAGTTAGCTAGGTGTCCAGTACCAGGCATGGTATCCTTCTTGTTGAGCAGGTCTTAAGTCCAAACATCCAATTAGAGAGCTCTCAGTTTTTGCATGAATCCTAAGTGGTCTTATAATAAAAACCTGGAGCCAGATATCAGGGTGAAAGCTGAAAGATCAGAGAAGCAGAGCAGCCACAGCCACCACTTCTTACCTCACCAACTCCTTAGCCTGAAAGAGCATGAATTCCTGTTCCCCACCACCCCCATGCCTTATTTTCCTTTCTCTGTGCAGCCACATCACTTCCTGTTTCAACCTTCTTAGTGCTGGGATTAAAGGTGTGTGATCCCAAATGCTAGGATTAAAGGTGTGTGCCACCACTGCCTGACCTCTATGGTCAACTCTGTGGCTGGCTCTGGCCTGTGATCTTCAGGTAAACTTTATTTGTTAAGAGTACAAACAAAATATTGCCACAGTCAGTTACTATCCAGGTAGGCACATCACTCTTGCACTGGTAGCGTTATGGTGCCGTGCTGACCTTTGATGTGGTTTATAGCTGGTTGCTTCCCTCCTTTGGAAACTTGCATGACACCTTCCAGTACCATGAAAGCTCATCCTTAGGGAGGGAGTGTTTGGGCTGAGGAGACTCTAGGCCCTGTTTCTGAAGAGCACGGTGACTTAAGCAACAGGGATTTCTGACTCTGGAGAGGTAACCAAGGGCAACAGCAATAGGCGGTATGTTTTGGGAATCTCTTACACAGCTCTGGCCAACAATTCAAAAGATGGCTTCTCATGCTGGTGTTGAGGTTTTAGATAGTCTTTGGCTCTTGAAGGGAGTACCACTAGCCCAGATGAGAAAACTACATATGAATATTTATACCCAGAATTATGTACATGATAGGGTATTTGACTAATAGTTAATACTTGATTCCTTGTGGCTTTTTCAGCCATCCATATTGCTATTTTATCTACCTCCCTCCTTCTCTGAAGAGGCCCTCTTTTCTCTTTGTCCCTGTCAGATCAACTGCATACTACTATTTCCTTTACCCCTCCCACCTTCTTCTGTATTAGCCTTCCTCCCCCTCCCTAGGGAGCCCCCCCTTTCCCATTTGTCTGATCATATCACTTGTACCTTGCTATTACCCTCTACTGTTTCCCAATCTCCCTGTCCTGGCCATGGCCCTGTAGTCTCTGTAGTCATACAGGCTATATGTTCACATCTGAAGACCCAGAGCTAGGAACCTCCAATAAAGGAGAACATGGGGCGTATGTCTTTCTGGGTCTGGGTTACCTCACTCAATATATCTTTTGTAGTTCCAGTCATTTACCTGAAAGGTTCATGACTACATTTCTCTTTACTGCTGAATAGTATTCTATAGTGAGCATACCACATTTTCATTAGCCCCCATCAGTTGTAGGACATTGTGGTTACTTCTATTTCCTACCTATTGTGAATAGAGCAGCAATGAACATGGCTGAGCAAGGATCTATGGAGTATGATGTAGAGTCCTTTGCATATTCTGAGGCATGGTGAAAGTGGACCATTGGGTAGATTTATTTTTCATTTCCATACTGGCAGCAGCAGTTTGCATTCCCAAAACAATGAAGGAGGGTTCCCTTTCCCTCTCATCCCTTAGCATTTTTGTTGGTTCTTCCATTGATCCATGCCATTCTGACTTGGGTAAGATGAAATCTCAAAGTTGTGTTATTTTACATTTCCCCAATTGCTAGGGTCGATGGACATTTTTTTGTTTTTAGGTATTTCTTAGCCTTTCTTTCTTTCTTCTTCTTCTAAGAACTCCCTATTCAGGTCCTAGGCCCAGTTTTTAAATGGGTATTTTTTGACTCAATTTTTTGAGTTTTTAAAAATATATTTGAATATTAAGCCTCTGCCAGATATATAGCTAGCAAAGACTCTTTCCCCCTCTGTGGGCCTCCCCTTCACAGGACTGCTGCTGTTGCTGTGAAGAAGCATTTTACTTTCATGAGGTCCTGCTTGTGGTTTGTTGGTCTTAATTCTTGGAGTAAATAGAGCCCTGTTCAGGAAGTCCTTTCTTATACCTATATCATGTGTAATACAGAATTCTGTGTTTCTTTTTAGTTGTTTTGGTGTTTCTGTTTCAGGTTTAGGTCTCTGATCCATTTGGAGTTAATTTTTGTGTGAGTTAATAAATATGGGTCTAATTTTATTCTTCTGTATGTAGACATCCAGTTTTCCCAGGACCATTTGTTGAAGATGCTGTCTTTTGTTCCATGAGTGGTTTTGGCATTTTTGTCAAATATTAAGTGGCTGAAGTCATGTGTGCTCATGTTTGGGTCTTTATTTGGTTTCATTGGTCTACATTTCTGGTTTTGTGACCATACCATATTGTTTTTATTGCTATGACTCTAATAGATCTTAAGATCTGTAATTGTAATTCCTCCAGCATTTTTGTTTGTTTAATTATTTTTTGTTTTCCTTCAAAATAATTTTGGCTATCCTTTGTTTTTTATTGTTCTGTGTGAATTTTAGGATAGGTTTTTCTTTCTTTTTTCTTCTCTCTCTCTCTCTCTTTCTCTCTCTCTCTCTCTCTCTCTTTCTTTGTTTTCTATTTCTGCCAAGAATGAGATGGGGATTTCCATTGAGATTGCACTGAATCTATAAATAGCTTTTGGTAAATGGTAATTTTTACAATGTTAATTCTACCAATCCATGAGTATGAGGTGTCTTATATTTTCCAAAACTTTCTCTCTTTCATTAGAGGTTTGAAATTTTCATTGTAGAGGTTCTTTACTTTAGGTAGGTTTGTTCTTAAAGATTTTATTTTCTTTGAGGTTATTGTGAATGGGAATGTGTACATGATCGCCTCTGTGTATGTATTGTTGGTGTATAAAAAATCATTTGCACAAATGGATTTCATCTATACCCTGCCACATTGCTGAATTTGTTTATCATTTCTAGTATCTTTTTTTTTTTTTAAAGTTGGAGACCATGAAACTTTATTTAAAAGCAAAACCACTTGGAAAATAGATCATAGGCTTGGCAGCAAACTGACAAGAACTATCACTGTTTCAAGTAATTAATTGATATAAATACAACATAGTGCTTATCCAAAAGATAAGGTGCCATGGTGGGGCAGCAACACTGCACTGCAAAGCCCAGGCAAAAATGGCATTTGTTAGGTGTACCTGTGGAGCTCTACAATGGTCCTAGATTTCCTTGGCCCAAGCTGCTTACTTTTAGGCTTCCTTGTCCTAGAGAATTATCTCTAAAAGGCTCTGTGAGTTCAAGGGGCCAAGGGAGTAATACTGGGTTTGGACTTTTATTCTGTAAAGTTAGGTTTTCCCAACCTGGTACTTCTCAACAGTTCCTATTGACTGTCTGTTCTCAGCTACCGGTGTGTGACTGACAATCCAACTCCCGCACTCTTCATGGGGGTCTGTCACTTTGCCATGAAGTCAGAGAAGGAAGCTATTTCCCATGCACATGATGATACTGCTCTGCTTCTTCAGGGGCTTTGAGAACGACAGACAGACTTTGAAGAAACGGACTTTCCCATCTCAATGGCCAAAACTTACAAGGGACCTTTAGAAGCTATTCAAACCCCTCCCTCCTGCACCTTAAACCCAATTTGTGCACTTGTATGTAAGACAACAGAAAAGATCTAGGAGGAAACCTTTTCCTCCCTCTAAATGACTGGCCCACTGAGTGTTGTTTTGGAGCACGTGCAAGGTGTGTGTGGTAAACAGGAGCTTGGCAAAGAGACACACTTCTCAAACGTTACCAGCAGGTTGGAGAAAGCTGCCAGCTCGGATGTCTATGTAGTGGGAACCTAAGCCCTGGTATAAGGGCAATCTCTACTGCCAGAACAAGCACTGGCACACGACAGTTTAGATCTAGAATTCTCCCCTGTGCTGGCTGTGATCCAAATGTTAGCACCAGCTTCTTTCCACTTTACCTTCTAAGATCCAGATGCAAAGGAACTGGTGTCCAGAGGTGAGTGGCATTTGCCTGGGACTTGCTGAGTCCTGAGTTTTCCTCATTCATAAACACTGCCAAACTTCCGTTCTTCCTTTTAAATAGCATGCCCTCAGCCCCACGCTCACTGGTAAACAGTTTTATTTCCCGATGGATGACAGAGACTCCTTCATCCTTTTGGTCATTGTTGGGATGAGGTGCATGTGGTCATCCACACACTTGGCCACACAGCTGTCCAGCTGTCGCTTCACCTGCAGCTCCTTATTTCCTGCATCTATCGAGTCTTTGTCTTTGTCTTTACAATGCATGGTACACCTGGCCAGGCGGTCCTGGAACCTTTCCGCCTCACTGGTCACCAAGGCCTGAGCTTGAGCCAAAGGTGCCACATCTCCTAATAGTGCCACTCCCTGTGGGCCAAGCATTCACACATGAGCCTATGGTGGCCACATCTATTCAAACCACACACTGCTCTTACCTTATTACTCCAGCTGCACTCCAAGGACAATGTTGAAAAGGAGTGGGAATCATCCCTGTCTCATTCCGGGCTTTAGTTTGGTTGCCTCAAGCTTCCCTCCCCTTGGGATGACGTTGGCTGTGTTCTTCTTATATATAGCTTTTATTGTGTTGAAGTGTGTCCCTCTACCTATGTTCTCTAAGACCTTTATTGTAAAGCCATGTAGGATTTTGTCAAAGGCTTTATCTGCATCTAATGACATGATCATGTGATTGTTGTCTTTAAGTCTGTATTATATAACCTATTACATTTATTGACTTGTATATGTTGAACCATTTCAGGGATAAAGCCAATTTGGTCCTGGTGTGTATTCTTTTTGATGTACGTCTGTTTTCTGTTTGCAAGTATTTATTGAATATTTTTATAGTTCATTAGGGATATTGGCCTGTCGTGGTGGTTTTTTTTTTGTTTTGTTTTGTTTTTGTTTTTGTTTTTTTTAAATTTTGTCTTTACCTGGTTTGGGTATTAGGGTAATACTGGCTTCATAGAAGAAATTTGGGAGGTTCTTCCTGTTTCTATTTTTCAATAGTTTAAAAGGGACTCATTTTAGAGCTACTTTGAATGTCTGGTGGAATGCTGCTGTGGATTCATCTGGCTCTGAGCTTTTCTTAGCTGGAAGGCTTTTTACTACTACTTCAATCTCCTCATTTGTTATGGGCTGTTTAGATTGTTGACATCTTCTTGGTTTAATTTTAGTGGTTTGGATGAATCTAGAAAATAATCTACTTATTTATATTTTCCAGCCTCATGGAGTACAGATTTTAAACATATTCTGTTATAGTATTCTGAATGTCTTTGGTGTCTGTTGTAACATTTCCATGCTCATTTCTGATTCTGTAAATTTGGACTCACCCTTCCTTCCTTCCTTCCTTCCTTCCTTCCTTCCTTCCTCCCTCCCTCCCTCCCTCCCTCCCTCCCTTCCTTTCTCTCTCTCTCTTTCTTTCTTTTGGTTATATGGGCCAAACATCTGTTAATTTTGTTCATCTTCCAAAGAACCATCTCTCAGATTTGTTGATTCTTTTTTAAAAAATTATTTTATTCATTTCAGCTCTGGTTTTTATTATTTCTTGCTGTTGACTGGGTTTCAATTTTTCTTGTCCTTGTTTTTTCAACTTTTTGAGTTGTGTTATTAAGCTATTTTCTTGTGCTTTTTCTGATTTTTTAATGTAGGCACTTAGAGCTATAAATTTCCCCCAGGACTGGTTTTAACATGTCACTGAGGTTTTATTGTACAGTGTTTTCATTTTTATGAATTCCAGGCAGTGGTTTTTTTTAATTTCTTGATTTCTTTCTTGATCAGGTCAATATCTTATTGATTCTCTAACCATTTATGTCAATGTTAACAATGTACCTGGGAACTCAGCTCACTATGGGAAAACATTTATGTTGGCTCACAGTCTCAGAGGTTTTAGTCTGTGTTCAGCTAGCTTCTTTTGGGGACAGTGGCAAGACAGCATTTCCTGGTAGCAGAGGAAATTGCTCATTCTATGCTAGCCAAGAGGCAGACAACCACTGGCAGGAGGCAGAAATCATTGCAGGGGTAGAGTTACATTATCCTCTTCCAGGGCACAGCCTATTGACCAAACTTCCTCCCACTAGGCCTAACATCTTTTTTTTTTTTTTTTTTTTTTTTTTGGTTTTTTGAGACAGGATTTCTTTGTGTAGCTTTGCGCCTTTCCTGGAACTCACTTGGTAGCCCAGGCTGGCCTCGAACTCACAGAGAGTGGGCAGTGGTGGAGCACGCCTTTAATCCTAGCACTCGGGAGGCAGAGGTAAGCCTAACATCTTAAAGATTCATCATCTTGCAGTAGGCAACTAGGCCTTTAAACCACGAGACTTTCGGGTACATCAAAACCACAGCACCACAGTCTCTAGCTTTTATTTGTTCTTCTGGAGTTTTCTATGCACATACATGTAAACGTGATTATTTATTTCAGTTTTGTTCCAACAATAGCGTACTTTATAATGGGTACACTTTTAAAGTTTAATATTATTCCTGGAGAACTATTCAGACACCTGAGGAAACTTTTCTTCATTTTAACAGGGCAGATTCTGTCATAATACTTTTTAATATTTATTCTTTGAAAAAATTTACATATGTCTATAAGGTACCTTGGTTGTATCTACCCTTCACTTCCCCCACATGGTATATATATATATATCTTGGTGTCTGATTATCTCCTGGGGAAAGGGGAGCCCACCAGTGGCCACACTCATAAGAAAGTTGCTCCTCCTTCCACAGCGGCCATCTGCGTCCACAGCTCCTTAGCTGGGTGTGGTAATTGCCCTCCCCATGCTCTAGCTTTCTCACTGGTTTGATGTTGTGCAGACCTTGTGTGTGTAACCACTGCTGCTGTGAGTTCATGTGTATAGCAGCTATGTCCCAACCAGAGGACAGCTTTTCCCAGCACTTCTCCTACCCCCTGGCTCTGAAATTCTTCGAGCCCCCTCCTCCACATGTTCCTTGAGCCTTAGGGTGGGTGGATAGTGTAAACATCAAAGTCTTGTCTCTGGCTGAGCACTCACAGTTACTTATTCTCAGCAGTTTGAACATTGATGAGTCTCTGCATTAACTGTTACCCACTGTGATAAGAAGCTACTCTGACCAGGGTTGAGAACAGCACAAATCTATGGATAAAAATATAAATGTTTAGATGAGAGTCTGACAACATGATCATTAAAAAAAAAACAAACAAGTCAGTAAGTTCTCTCTTGAGGCCTGTGACATCATCCATAGTCATGAGTTGTGACCAACACACAATCCTTCAAATCCAGAGAATAGTAGTTATCTGCAGAAACAGTCTTTGTACCAGAAGGCACATCTTTCCTGGCATGTCATTGTTATATGTAGGGTCCAGTGCTGGATAAAACCATCAATGTCATTTCTTACCTCAGCACTCTGAAAGCTAGACAGCAGAGAGTTTCCTAATCAGTTCAAGACTGAATTATCTGTGTTCTGCAAACCTATTCCATGCTGTCTTCAACAGCGAGGTCTTTTTATCTACTTTTGTTGGACAACCAAGATCAGCGGCAATAGCCTATGTTTGTTTTGTGTATCTCTGCTCAACACACAGTTAACAAGTTATGAGGAACCTAAGGACCACACGGAGAAGTCAAATGTAAGAGTTCCAGGTTACAATCCTAGGCATAGATGTAGAAGAATTTGAAGAGGGATTAAGAGGGATTGAGAATCCACAGTCACAGGAGAGAACAAAGGGTTGGCCTCACTTCTTCCACAGGCTGAGCAAGCACGAACACATCTGCATTCCAAAAACAGAGTATAGAGCCCAATTTCTCTGGGTGGGGGGATGTATAAGCTGTCTCACACAGTGTTTGACTATTGGAATATACAGTGCTGAGTCCTAAGTGGCTCTGAACTCTAGGATCACTGTCACAGACATCAAGTTATCCAGCCTTTTCATTGGAATGGGATATAGATCATCTCTCTATAACTGATAAAACTTCATGGCATAAGCCATTCACTTACTTGGACAATTGCTTAGTATTTTCTAAGATGTATATGTATTATTTTAAATGTGTGTGCATGCAATGCTATATGTTCATGTTAGAGCAGGTATCCATGGAGTTCAGAAGAAAGTGTTGGATCCCCTAGAGCTGGAGTTGCAGGCAGGTATGAGTCACCCGACATAGGTGCTGGGAACTGAACTCTGGTAGGCCCTCTACAAGAGCAGTGTCTGCTCTCAACCACTGAACCACCTCTCCAAGCCCTCACTAAACCATTGAAAAATATTGTTGGCTGATCTCACCTACATGGAATCCATTATACCTTCCTACACAGAAATAAGTCTCTGCCAAGGACCCCTCTCCACTCTCCCTCAACAGCTCACCTTTCTAATCTTCCTGATGTCAGCCACTGCCTTTGTTTTAGGAATTCCCGTGGGAAATATTCCTTGAATGAGAGTGAAAGAGAGGAAAGAAGAAGAATGCTAGAATGGAATGGTGAGCAACCATAGAAGATAGAATCTCCATACTGATCCTGTGTTAAGAAAGGGGCCAGGGAAGATTCGCGAGGCAGCTGTGATTAACAGTGTTTACTATTTTAGTGAAGATCTTTGAGTCGAGGAAAGACAACACAGATTGTCTTGGTGGTCTTTCAGAGCATAATAGTGACAGGTTTCCTTTGTAAGGCATTTTCCATGGGGTCAGGAGCCCTTTCCTATCTTCTTTATTGCCATAATTTCAGCATCTAGAATGTTTCATGTTCATAGACATCCTTAGTTAAGCAGGGTGGTGAGGGTTAGCTTTTTAAAGAGGACTTGGCATAAAGGTGAGTAGGAAAGAACACAAAGGAAATGTGATGTTTTGAGGTGAGCGGGAGGAAAATTGGTAGAAAAGCCATAAAGGTTAGATACATACAATAGCCTGGATGAATATAAAATAAGTATTTGGAGTAAAGGAAGGCAGTATTATGATTACATTTGCATGAAACTATATTAAAAAATACAAAGTGACAGAAAGGAAGTGAAAGGTTGGGAAGAGAAGGTTATGAATGGAATGGGACATTCTGGAGTTGATGGCTGATTTGTATTGATTATGGTATAGGTTTCATAGATATTTATCTGGCAAAGCATTAAGTGATACATTTAAATATTTTCAGCTTATTTAAAGTCCATTATAACCACTAGGTTATAAAAACAAAATATTTATATTCATCCAGAATTTGTTTTGATTTCCTTGATACATAAACATATGCTACTAATATAAAGACAAGTAGGACTCAACTTCTTTTAAAACAACTTGGCCAAGTTTTTAAGCTCCCCCCCTCCTTGCTCTGGGGATAAAATCCAGTGCTTCATGCATGCTGGGCAAGTGTTCTAATCCCAAGCCACACCTCTAACATCACCCTTTCTGAAGCCTTTTTGTGGATAACTTCATATAAAGAAAGCACTTACTTAATCATGACATGTATATATCAGTTTCACCGTAATGCACATTGTTCTCATTATTTTAATTAACCTTTGAATGACCTCATTAATATCATGAAGAATTGAGACGCTAATCTTCTAGGTATAGAGAGGAAGGTTGGTGGGTACAATTCTATTTTAATCCAGGAACAAAAAACACTGAAGAGTCTTTACCCAGATGTGATCTTAGAGTAATTTCATTCTAATAATGTTCAGGGGGAAATGGTTTCATTTTTCTTAAAAGAAAAAAGCTTCTAAACTTGTGATAGTCAGATATTCTGAACATGCATTCTTCCCACTCTGCTCTTAAGCTGAGAATTTGCAAGGAACTAGTTCATTATCCTTGAGTTCACATGAGAGCCGAAGCAATCAGTGTGAGAACACCAGTATTGCGCCTTGTCCTGCTAGCAATCTTTGTCTAAACATTTTCTTTTTGAAAATGCATTGAATGTATCTATTATGTGTGTGCTTGTGTGTGAACATACTCTTGCCACAGTAGATGTGTGGAGGTCAGAGGACAACTTGCAGGAGTCAGTTCTCTCCTTCAGCCATGTGGGTCCTGGGGATCAAACACTGGCTGTTGTGTTTGATGGTGGGCACCTTTACCTGCTGAGCCATCTCACTAGCCCTCCCTGAACATTCTCAAGCTTTGACCTTGGTGGAGCCATTTCAGTACTAGAATAAGATTGACATTCTTTATCATAGTTACAAATACCTCTGAGTGTTGTTGCCAAGTTTGACAAACCATTTTGTCTCCTAGACTTGACTCCACACCATCTCAGACTATTTCTAAATTCTTCTATGCTTATACCCTCAAAACTGGCATTTTTTTGTGGGGGCGGGGGATCTACCTTTATTTTACTAATAGGTTCTCTGACCAATTCTCTTGTACAAAGATATATTTTTAAATTTTCATAAAGAAAGCATTTTGTTACATTTAAAGTCATCAAAAAATGCATATTTTTCATATGTGCAGAATACATATCATCATTTAATGTATGTTAATGACAAACATTCCAGGAAATAAACCATAAATCAATGTCATTCAAAACATTATGTAGGCCCTATGTGTGAGACTAATTTCTCACCATTTTATGTGATACAGATTATTCTGGGGTTAATAAAAAAAATAGCTTAGTGCAAAAGGTGTATGTTAATGAGAAAACTAGTATATAAGCACCATGGTTAGGCAGATATTTTATTGACACATATTTTTTTCTGTTAAAAACTTTAGAAAAGAGCTTAAGCATGTGTCAAATCATGACCCAAAATCTTGAGACCCTATATTTGACCCTGAGTACAGAAGAAAAAACCAAGCAAACATGTAGTTGGAAGTTTTTCTGTGTCCTGCCCAGTCCCGCGGTTGCTCAGATCCAAATAAACATTCAGAGGCTTATATTAATTATAACTGCTTTGCCCTTAGCTCAGGCTTATTACTGACTAGCTCTTACACTTAAATTAACCCATAATTCTTATTTATGTTTAGCCACATGGCTTGGTACCTTTTCTCAGTTCTGCCTTGACATCTTGCTTCCTCTGTGTCTGGCTGGTAACCCCTGACTCAGCCTTCCTCTTCCCAAAATTCTCATCATCTGCTTATCCCGCCTATATTTCCTGCCTGGTTGCTGGCAAATCAGCATTTTATTTATCAACCAATCAGAGCAACACATATTCACAGCATATATGATGACATCCCACATCACAAACAACAACAACAATGGAGATACTAAAGGTCCTGAACAACCAGCACAGTCCTAGTAAACAGGGCCATGCCATATGTATCACAAGACTGGATTTGAAGTTCCAACACAGAGCTGTAGTTATAAAGAGGCATGTAGACCCACAGAGGATGGTTAAAGAGCCAGGGTCTCACCCACACTGCCATATCTACCCAGTCTCTTGACAGCACTGCCCAAAGCATACATTGGAGAAAAGGCAAACTTTTCTGCAAGTAATGGCATCCACATGCAGAACACAGAGCCCCATTTCTCACCTGGTACAAAATCAATTCAAAATGCTTCATAGACCATAAACGGAAACTCTAAAATGACAAGAGGGAAACATTTCAACATGAAGACATAGATGATGAATTTCTTTAAAAAGACACAAATTACTTAGGACATCACAGGAAGAATGGACAAAAGAATCTACATAAAATCTAGTTGCTGCTGCACAGACAAGTAAGCAGTGAGCCAAGTGAAGAGGTGGCCTGCCTATAGGGCAGGAAGAAGTCCTCTTTCCCAGCTGTACCCTGACAGAGTACCCATGTCTAGAATATGTAAGAACACAAAAAAAACCCCAAAACCTCAAAACCCAAAAAATCCAAAATTCCAGTCACTTAATGAGCAAACAGAATGAGCAGACAGTCCCCCACTCAAATGAAGTACAAATGGCCTCTAAATATATGAAAATATGTTCAACATCCTTAGCCAGAAACTTGGCACTGGAGATGGTGTGATTCAGTCCTCAAATCTCCGGTCTTCTCCAGAGAGGATTCAGGGTGATCACAGCTAGCCCCTCTTGCCTCCCTCCCTCACCTCATCACAGTCAGTAAGCAGTGAATGTAGGCAGTGTTGCGCCTGGCTCTTCTCCAAGCTCTGTTCCCTCAGGATTGTACCTGGCCACCTTCTAATCCTAGCAGGGACACTTCATTAGCATTTGATGTTAGTAAATATGTACTTTATGGCTGAATGAATATGGCATTGATGGTGAGGTTCATTTTTAAGGTGTGTGTGGGGGGCGTGGTGGGGGAGGTTATTGTAGATTAAGCAGTTTCCCAAAGCACTTACCTAAAATTTAGCCTGAATGTGTAAATGCATGTCTAATTCAATGGGCCCACTGAATCTTTTTTTAGAATCTTCAGGCCCCAAAAGTCTCAAACCAGGGGACTGCCAGAGACTGCCACCTTCACCAGAATTCTCAATCTTTATATGGATACGAGGAAACAAGGCTACCAGAGCTGTTTCCTGAATGGCTGTGTTCTGAGAAATGTCTAGGTACATTTGCTGCTGCCTCTCCCCTGTTCCATGCACGTTCCCTAGCGTCTCCTGTCATACTTAGCATCACCACATAGAAGAACAACGACCCTGATAAGATGCTGCTCTGCCCCGAAACAATTTCAAGTGTAGTTTAATGGAGACCAGAGTCTAAAAGGTCTCATTTGTTCCTGCTTATTTTTCTATTCCTCTCTACCCTCCCAAAGCCTGTGTGTGTGTGTGTGTGTGTGTGTGTGTGTGTGTGTGTGTGTGTGTGTACCAGCATAAACATCAGCATGTTTCACAGCACCTTGCTTCTGTGTCTCCCAGCCTGAGTGGGCCAGACTCAAATGACAGAATAGCCCCTTGTCCACACTCTTGAACTTCTGGGCTTTTCTTGTCAATGTTGTGACAGGGAAATGCCTCAGGTCATGTACCTGAATAGTAAATGAAGCTGCATTCTGCTGACAATGCTCTCTTGCAACTTGTAATTGCAAAATGAAACTTGCTGTGCTCCTAATACAGAGTGGTGCTGGAAATGTTTTTTCTGTCTCTGTCAAGTGTCCTGTTAATGCCATATTGGATTATATGATAATGAGGGAGAGGGTAAAACCATTGATGAGTTATGCCCACCACACTGCACAGAGTGTAGTAAGTAAAGCAGAAAGAAGTGAGAGGATTGAAGCCATGAACCATGTTCAGTTAAAGGATTGCATCTGCTGTCTAGTTTAGCATGTCCCCATACTGAGGGAGCATGCGCAGTATGAGCCAAGCCCATTCCACCCATTCAGACTGAATGTGCAGTTAATTTGTCTTTCTTAAAAAAAACCCACAATTATAAGGAAGTAACTGGAAATCACTTTATTATTTGCCCCCGCTGGGAAGGTTTGTCCCCACAATGCCACCCCCACTCCTTGTGTCATTCTCAGAGCTTTGTGAAAGCTTAGGACAGGGACCTGATGATACTTTTATTCACTTCATGATGACCTATGTTGATTGCCAACAGAACTAGTCTTGGCCAGCACTCTCAAACAATGCTGAGTTTGGGGATGGAAAGCCTAGGCTCAAACCCACCTACTTTGTGAGCTCTCTAGGCCTCACATGCCCATTATACTACCCTCCTTGGGAAGTAGCAATCAAGGGAGATAGTTTATATGCAGGAAAAGATATAGTAAAACACATAGTGTTATCATCCACCAGTACAGTGGTTCATAATCCAACTCATCATTAGCAGTGAGTGTCTAGGACGCTTACTAAAAATACAAATATGAACCCCTAAGTGAACCTATGAAGTTATCTTTTCTGTAAGTCAGGCCTGTATACCTGTTCTTCTAGAGATTTCTGATAATTCTGATGACCATTCATGCCTATCAATCACAGAAGATAGATGTTGTTTATCTTGATATTTAGAAACCTATGCATTTATCACATGATATGTATATAACAAACTTGAGTGGCCAGATATTCATTCCACATGTATTTACTAAGGTCCTACTGTGTGCTGAACACTGTATCAACCACTAGGGAGATGCACAGTACCACAACCTAAGTGAGCACTTGTTATAATGTAGGCATGATAACTTCAATGCCATGTGCTGAATGCTGTCACAGAGGTTAGCCATTGAAGGAATTTGAACAGTTCTTTGATATGATCTGATGTTGTCTTGCTTTTTTGTTTGATGTCTGAGAATACTCTATTTTCTATGCTCTGTTACCAGCTATGTTTCTTGCTGAAAATAGCATGAATCTTTAATACAAACATTTTGTGGATTTTCCCATCCGTCAGATTGCTTGTTTCTTCATAGTCAGGGATCTTGGGCACCCAAAGTATGTTCATTTTCCTTGATGGAGGAAAATGCTAGTGGAGAGAAATTCTAATCACTATAGGTGCGAAACAAAAGGTGCCACAGGACACGTCATGAAACAGAAGGATGAGAAAGTAGATCCTTGGGGGCAAAATGAGATTTTAAATTGTAAAAGACTATGAGGAATGAAGTTAAACTTCCAGTATCTGCATGGAGACAGGAACGGAGAGGTGTTCGTGGTTCACCCCACACGTGGCCAGCTGACCGCAGTGTCTGGCTGACCCATGTCTTTGCCCAGCCCTTGAACTGAACTTGAACCTTTTGAAAGCTTTGATGTCATTAGGAAAATTTTTTGAAAATAACTTCCTCTCTTTGTTTCCTGCCTTGCTGAGACTGCCTTGAGAAGGCAAGACAAAGGAGAGAGCTCAGTTATCTTTTATTGATGAGTACTTTCATGATCATTTCCCCTGCAAATATTGGCTCACAAGGAAATGGCAAGACTTGAGAGACTCCTTGAAGTGTGCGTAGTGGTGGGAGCAAGGCAATTTCCCACTAACTTGATGTAGTAGGAGATGGGAGACTCAGCAGTCACAGCTCAGGTGTTCTACTCTGAGCTGCCATTCTAAACACGCTGCTGGGTGGCTGGAATGAACAACTAAAAGAATGCCAGAGAAGTGTCACTAAGACATCTTACCAAACCTGAGAGCAAACTACAGCAGTAACAAAAAGCAAGAACTGGAAGAGTCTTCGGAACTGAAAATGCTTCCCAGATGTTTGGCAGAAGCAGATTCTGAAGGCACAGCTCCTGATGGGTTTTCACAGTCTGTTTACCAGGCAGTAAATCCTGACCCACATAGGCACTCAGAGAAGGAGAGGTCTGGAATTGGATTCTGCATGAAGAAGGATCTAGGACTAAGCTGACAAAGAGTGGGATATTTGGGTAGGCAGAAGACAGAGGACGGATCAATAGTAACAGGCTAAGAAACAACACAGACGTAGTTTGAATCATGATGTTTGTGAAGCTCAGTTGCCCAAGACCACTGAAAACAGCCCTAGGAGTGGCAGAGAAGTGGGTTGGTGCCCTTAAAGTGAACAAGAAACAAGGACTTGATGTGGGAGGCAATATGGAACCCTACAGGCTAAGGAATGATATTCTGGGTGGCTAGTCTGGCAGTGGGAATATCTCTCCACCCACATCTTGGAAAACTCTTTGTCAATGAACCACATCCAAGATAAGCTGGAGATTCAGTTATCATTTCTGCTCTCCCAGGTGAACAGATCTGCAGCTGTGTGGCTGCAAACCCTTCACACATTCCCGCGTCTGAAAGCCAACCAACGTAATGGACTCTTCATCACAAGCTTTCCAAAACAAACCAACTCCCTCTTCCCTCTAAAAGGACCTGTCAGACGACAGATGATGCCGATCCCTGTCATTAGCTAGATACTTTAATTGATTTTCAGTGGCACTAATAAGTAACTGGAGTTCAAACTTGCAGAATTTCCTTCCCAATTGTTGCTGTTAAACTACTCATTATAGGGATAAATAACACCCCACTTTACTTAAACCATTTCCTCCATCCGTGTAAATTCCAGTGGAAGCATTTGTTGGCCCCTGGGAGGGCTCAGTGCTCAGTAGTGAAGCAAGGAGAAAGCTGCTCAAGCCCCTTGGCTGTTTTGTTTGAATAAGGAAGCCACAAGATCCCAACCCTGAAGTACTTCCCAGGGCTTCAGATTTAAAAGGCTGTAGAAAGGATAATTGACCACAGCTTGTCAGCATGAGAGATTTACTGTCATTAGCACAAATTCAGATGAATTGCTTTAATATCACGGAATATAAAAAAATGGTCAGATAGTTTCCTTTCTCAGGACATTAAGGAGGCTTAACCAGCTTTTCACAGTTCACTTCTGCAATTGGATATAAAGAAAGGAGGAAAGCATAAAAGATCCAGGGTAGAGAGGTAAGGAGTGAGCTTAACTTGGGAGAGGTAGGCAAAGGCAGATCTCAAATTCTCAAACCTAATGCAAGTGATCAGACATCTTGTGTTGCTTGTTTGCAAAAAGATACAAAAATAAAATTAAAAAACTCTCCAGTATTGATTTCTGCTTTCCAATGTAGAACTAGAAAAGTCTATGGGTTTTTTATATTTTTGACTCATTTCTAGAGAACCAGTCACACTCAAGGCTGATTCAAAAGCTTTGGTTTAACTATGCTTATCACCTTTGGATCTAATTGTTTCATTTAAGACTGGCCAGTGGTTTCTGCTTGCTTTGAACCAAGCCTTTGTCCGAGGATTGTATATGAAAGGTCCATGCCCAGACACAAGAAATGCTTATAATCAGGAGCAATTTCATTTCATTTTGCTTCTCTTTGGAGGGAAATATTTGTCTCCCAGCACTTAGAACCCAGTACAGGTTGCCACTAATAATTACTTCATCTCGATTTTGAGGAGGAAGTCTGCATTCCTTTTTGATTATTAAATCTAGATTTCCTTTGAGATTGGTACATTCCACTAAGATACAAATATATGAGTATGACTCCCACTGATATTATAACTAAGTGGAACTAAGCTGAACCTGTTTCTACATGGCTCAGCACTGTGACTTACATCAGGTGATGCTGTGGCCAGTTGTTTCTGCTCTATTTGTTAATTTCTGGTGCATGCTGTTTGCTGTTTTGGGGGTTATTTCTCCCTTTTATTTCTCGGGCACACTTGACATAACTGAAAGGCTAAAGTCACAAGATTTCCATTCGGAAAAGTAAAGAGAAAGTCTTTAAACTCAACAGTCTGTTTAGTTTGTGTGTTTGATTTTTCTCTTTTTACCACACTGAGTGTCTACAGAAGGACATGAATTTTGATAAAATAACATCATCAGTGGCCATGTTGTTCAAAACACATAAATAATAGCAATAACAAATGGCACCACAGGCTGAGGCCACTCCCCTCTCTGGTCCTCATGTCCCATGACTGAAATGGCATGGACTAGATGACTGGATTCCTGAGACCTGGAACTACAACTTCTCCTGAAAGGCAATTGTTGCCCTGCCATCTCCGACCTTAGTCTGATGATATCCCTTTACCTCGACGTGCCATAGATTGAGTTTGTTAATTCCATTCTCAAAATTCAAATAGAACAAAGACTTGGATCACAGCTGTTTATCCCAACTTCGTATTTTTGAGTGTCACAGAGAAAGATATTCTACTTACAGATTAATAGAAAAGAAAGGCACGTAGAAGACAGACTGGAGGAGATCTGAAAAAGCTGAAACTGAGTTATAAAGTGTCGTCTTCTTTTCCCTCTCCCTACAAGGAAGGCTGTAACAGAACTACCTGTATCATTGCAAAATGTGTGTGAAATGATGGCAACCTTTAAACGAGGGAAAAGAAAATGGCGAGAAATAACAGTGTACCTGACTTGGCTATATTAGCATATGATGACTAGTTGATGCAGTCAAGGGTTCTTTCATGTTCTCCAACAAAGACTGGATCCAGGCCTGCACAGGATAACATTTCCTCTTGAATGGACAGCTATGTATCCTTTAAAATAAAATCTGCACATGCTGTCTCTGTCATGCAGGTTTAACTGGCCCATTATATGCCTGGTGGAGGGAATCCAAGGCAGGCTGGAAATGAGGCAGCACATCATACAGGAGATGCTTGCAGCCTGCTGGAAGGACCAGACAGTGGAACTGGGCGTGGGAGGGGGAAGGGAGCTTTTCAACTTAAACATGCCAGCCTGCCACTTCAGAAGCTCCGTTCACTTCTCTCTCCAGGAATTGCTTGGTCCATATGGCAAAGTATAATGAGTTTTAGAAGAGAGAGAGGAAGGGAGTGAGGGAGTGAGGGAGAGAGGGAGAGAGAGGAGGGAAGCAAGCTGTTGGATTTCCTCTCTGTGCCTGTGTAAGTCCCTACAGAAGAATGTTAAGTGGCTTGCATTGGCTGTTTCACTTGGCTGTTTTCTAACTAGTAAATGTATTTCTGTAGCAGGCAAATGCTTTCATCTGCCTGGTGGAACATGCCCTTCATCCCTTTCACCTTGATTCTCTTGACAGCTCAACATCTCTTGCTGGCATTGGCGAGACCACCAATATCCAAAGCCTCTGCATCCACCCGGGAAAGTGAGAACACAGAGCAGCAAACTAGATGAAGTGATATGGGGAGCGATACTGTGGGGAACCTCCAAGTCTTCTCTGCAATCATGGTTTCCCCTGTCTTCACCATTGCACTTAGATGAGCACAGATGGGCTATATAATAACCTCATGGGATCCCAGAAATAATATACATGTTTATGCTATAAATGTTGATGGTTGACCATCAGTTGCCCCATAGTGTCCATGCAAGATTAACTCTATGACAAACCCTACCAAAAGATACTCAAATTCCTTACATAAATGATGTAGTCTTTGCAAATATTCTACACATATCCTTTATATTCACAGTCTTCAAATAATCTCTAGAGCACATAGAATCCCCAATAAAATATAAATACTATATAAATACATTGTATTGTCTAGGAAATACTGACAAGAATCAGTGTGTAAATACTCAGTAAAGATGAATTTTCTGAATTTTCAAAGCAGAACCAATTGAATCTGTGGATAAAGAACCCAATACAAAAATCTAGTAGACTATATGTTTAAATTAGGCATGAATATGTGTATGTCCCTGTATGGTTTATATTGTTTGTCAGTTTGACAGACTCTAGGATCACCTAGGAGACAAACTTCAGGACATGCCTGTGAGGAATTATCTAGGTTAAATTAATTGAGACGGGAAGATCCACCCTGAATGTGGGCAGCACTATTCCATGGTCTGGGGTCCTAGACTGCACAAAAAAGAAAAAGATGTTCATTATTCTCTGGGTTTCTACTTCCTGCCTATGACTACAATGTGACCAGCTGCCTGAAGCTCCTGGCCTGCCATCATGATTTCCCCGGACATGATGGATTATATTCCTGAGCTGTGAGTCAAGTTGAGAATTTCTCGCCTGAAGTTGCTTCTTATTTGTCACAGAATGGAAAATGAAAACAGAAAATTGGTACCAAGAAGTGGGTTAAACCTAAGCATTCTTAGGCCATTGGAATTTGTGTGTGGGAGGACTTGTAGACGATTTGACTCTTTGGGCTAGAAAATCTCTTGAATACTGTAAACAGAGCTTAACAAGCTGTTCAGATGGGAGATATGAAGAGCAAAAGGCTGAGAGAAATGTGGACAGTGGAGGCCTTGCTCATAAGGTTAGAGGGTAGTGTAGACTATGTCAAGAATTTTGACAAAAAGGCCATTTAGATTATATTTTGGTAAATAGTCTAAATGCATTCATTATTCTAGGGAACTTAGGTGGGGTTGACTTTAAAAGTAACAAACTAATGTTTGATGAAAGAAATTTCAAGACAGGCTAACATTCAGGCTGTCACATGGATATTCTGGGTCTACAGTCAAAAAGAGCAGAGAGCAGTGTAGTTTGTAGGAAAAGAGCTCAAAGAAGTTTACCACTGCAGTCAAGGTATATGCTGAAAGAGAGCCTGTGATAATTGAGAAAACATCTCTTGTTGTGTACTGTAACAATAGAACAGGTACCCATCCATCAAACGCTTCAACTAGTGAAACTACAAATTCATTTCAAAGGAGCAGGCTTAACGGTTCCCTACTCATTGAAAACAATTGCCTAGGAAGTGTTTTCCAAGGGTCAGCAAACAGAAGCAGATCCAACTGTGATCTAAAAAGATCAGGCTCCATCCTGAGCTGGTAGCATTAACTTGGCAGCATTGTCCATGTGGTTTTGCCAAAATGAAAGTTGCAAGATCAGGGGGGGGGTGGTGTCACAAAGTCATGTGCCACCATTCCACAGATGTAGGAAATGTGAGGTAGATTCAGAGTTCCTGCAAGAAGGCCCCAAGAGGGCATTGAATGAAGCTGTAAAGGTAAACTCTGAAAATCACTTGAGATCCTAGGATGGTGGAGATACCAGAACCATGGAAGAAAGGTGCATGAACAGAGTGAATCCAGGTCAAGAGAAATGTGTATACTGCAGGCAATACAACTGGAGAGGAAAGGCTGTGTAATCCCTTTGAAGTGCAGATAATTCCATAGGAGCCCTAGATGCCAGATACAGAACTTCAGGATTGGGGTTCAGCCTGTTAGGTTTTGGTTTTGCTTTGGTCTGACTTGCCTCTCTGTGTCCCTATCCCTCCCTTTTGGAATGGAAATGATGATTCTGTATCAGTGTATACTGGGTGTAACTTTTAGTTTTACTGTACAACAGATCCCCATTGAGTCCTGGGCTGCATAAAAAAGGAAAGCTAGCTGAGTAAGAGAGGTCATCACTTTCTGCTTCCTGACCACAGATGAAATGTGACTGGTTGCCTAAAGTTCCTGCGGTCATGACCTCCCAAACATGATGAATTATGTGATGGCTATTCTTGGTTGTAAACTTGATTACATCTGGAAATGACTAAAACCCAAATGACTGGGGATACTTATGAGGGGTTTTCTTTTCTTTTCTTCCTTTTTTTTTTGAGACAGGGTTTATCTGTATAGCCTTGGCTGTCCTGGAACTCACTCTGTAGACCAGGCTGGCCTCAAAATCACAGAAATCTGCCTGCCTCTGCGCCTGAGTGCTGGGATTAAAGGCATTCTCCACCACCACCTGGTTGGTTTTTTTTTTTTTTTTTTTTTTCTTAATCGAATCACTTGAAATGAGAAGACCCACTTCTAGTCCAAATCTTTGAGGTGTGAAGATACAATTTTAATGTGGGCCACACCATCTGCTGGCAGCCTACATAAAGGGCAAGAAGCAGGAAGCTTCCCCTCTCTGCCTGCTTGCCCTTGCCCTTGCTAGAAAATCCATTTCCTCATTGACATTAGAGCCTACTTCTTTGGGGTTCTGGTATATATGGAAGACCAGCTGAGACACACAGACTTGTGGACTGAACAACTACTGGATTCTTGGACCTTCTATTGGATTAGCTGGACCACAGCCTGTAAGCCACTCTATTAAATCCTCTGTGTGTGTGCACATATGAATGAAATATATAAATAAATATACATCAATAAATACAAATTATAAATACATTTATAAATATATAATTACATCTCAATAAATACATTTTCATTTTTATAAATTTCATTCATGTTTTTTTTCATTCTACAAGTTCTATCCTCTAGTGAATCCTGACTAATACAGACTGCATCCATGAACAGTGAGCTAAAATCAGCCCATGTCCCCTTAAGCTGCTTGTCAGGACAATGAAAATAGTAACTAAAACACTCTCTAATTTTGTGTTTTCTCCTAATTTAAACACCGTAAGTTTTATCAAAAAGAAATAAGTGAAAAAAACTTCTAATCTTACCTCTCAGATAATCCACTTAATATTTTGTAAAATATCTTGTAAGGTGTTTTTCTATGTGTATTTATATGTAAGAACCACATGAGGATAACAAAGCAAGCAGAAGTCCTTAAAAATATCTTTTTCACTGATTCATATGTATTCTGATGTCCATTTTCATGTCCTTCATCATTCTCTCAAGTGGTTTCTTACAATGTTTTCTCAAACACCATTATATTTTGTTGTTATAAATAAGTGTGAAGTGTACAAATTTCCAAATACATCTTTGCATAATTTTATGGTATCTTTAGGATAAAAATCTAGAAGTGGTCTCATTGAGATGAACATAACATATTTGAAATTCAGATGTGTGTTCTTGTGTTTTCTTAGAAGGCAACATAAGCAACAGGTTGCATTTATGGCAGGTCTCTACTCCCCTGTCTACTCCAGTCTTTTCTTTTCAACTAAGGTTTTAATTTCATATTCCATTTAGCTTTCCACACACCCACACATTATATATTTTTATTTTATTCATTCTTTGATAATTTTATGTATACCTACAATATGTTTTGATTAAATGAATTCCTCATTCCCCCTTCAAGTCTCTTAGATTCCTTCCACTTTATCATCCTCTCAACATCTCATTCTATTTTCATAGCCCACTGAGTCCAATCAGTGACACTCTTATGTGTATGGGTGTAGGGCCATCCAGTGAAGCACCATCATTTTAACAGGGGCCACATTCCTGAAGAAAACTGGCCCGCCTACCCCAGCAGCTTTCAATTGTCAAAACTCCTCAGCTTGGGGTGGGACTTCATGAGCCCCTCTCCCCTTTGTGCTGGCACTGTGACTGGCATGGTCTTGTTTAGGTCATATGAAGGTAACCACAGCTACCATGAGTTCCTGAGTGCAATGACCCAATGTGTCCAAAGGACAATGTTTCATAGCAGTCACCCCCAACCTGGTTCTTACAATCTCTCTGACCCCTCTTTTATAATGTTCCCTGAGCCATTTGGTTTTGCTTTGAGTGGGAGGTGGCATGATATAGACAACTCATTTAGGGATGAGCACTCCACAGTAGCTCATCCTCTAGACACTGACTAGCTGTAGGTCTTTGAGTCAATTGCTATCCACTGAAAATGCAGTTTCTCTGATGAGAACAGAAAGCTGCACTAATCTATGGATATTTAAATACGTATTTAGAAGACAGTTTTATGCTGCCAGCTAGCAAAATAAAACAGGTCTCCCATAGGGTCTATAACCTCCTCAGTCATGGGTTCTTGTCCAGGGATAAAGTACCATGCATAAATACCATCTCATCCCCTCTGTAATATCTAGACCACTATTGTACCAGTTGGCATATCTTAGCAGGCTGGTCACTGCTGAAGTGTTTAGTGCTCACAGCTAGGTAATGCTGCTCATTGGTTTCCTCCATCAGCAGCCTGCATAGCACTTTTAGTACTAGAACACTAGCCATCAGGAAGAAACTTGATAGGTCAGTTCCAGCTTGCTTTCTCCATGTCCCATGATCCAAGTGTGTGCTGTCCTCAGTAACAAGGTCTCCCCAGGTAGTTCTTGTGAGTACTCAAGAGTTATGGCAATAGCCTATTTTGCTTAGAGGGTGTATGGGACCCTCCTTGGCCAACATCAGGGAGGACAGGATCCTAAGTCAGGCATTGGACTTCTTATTTGATGACCTATGGTGTCAGAAGCATTATCCCCCAATATAGAGCAACACCATTTAACTTTTCTTACACACACACACACACACACACACACACACACACACACACACACACAATTACCCTTTTTCCCTTTTCATACCTCCTGTGTTCTACTATTCCCTTCAAAATATCCTCCCATACCTCAATGTCCTCTTCCTAGTTTAGTCGATTCTAAAGTTGCTCAGAGTTAATTACAGGTCTAATGTAGTTAGTTTTCCTGCCTGGCCCACAGTCAGGACAAATCTCTCTTACCCGCCAGTCCCACAGTCGCTCAGACCCAACCAAGAAAGCACACAGAAGCTTATATTGTTTAGAAACTGTATGGCTGTGGCAGGCTGCTTGTTATCTACCTTTTCTATCTTAAATTAACCCATTTCTGTTAATCTATACTTTGCCACATGGCGTGTGGCTTACCAGTGTCTTTACATGTTGCTTCTCATGGCGGCGGCTGGCGGTGTCTCCCTCCAGCCTTCTACTTCCCAGAATTCTCTTCTCTCTTGTCCCGCCTATACTTCCTGCCTGGCCACTGGCCAATCAGAACTTTATTTACAGAGAGCGATATCCACAGCACTTCCCCTTTTCTTTTTTTTTAAAGGAAGGTTTTAACTTTTACATAGTACAATTACATATAACAAACAATTATCAAGCAAGAATTACAGTTACAATATTAAAGAAGATATCCTATCTATCTTATATTTGTGAGTCTAAGGTTTTATATCTAACTTATCTTGTATCATAACTGAGGAAATTATAATTATCTAGTCTTCAACCACATCAAAGACCTCAGAAGGATATAATATTACCTGAAAACCAGGAGAAGGATGTAAGCATTTTTCAGGAGTCTTGCAAGAGTAGACAGAGACAGCTGGCAGCCTGGACAGTCACCTAATGTTCCTTTGTAAAGTTGGGGCATTTGTCTTCAGCCCACAGGGCTAGAGTCTCTTGGTCACTTCTCTCAGTGTCCTGTAGAATGTCTGGCAGTTTCCTCTGCAAAGCAGGAACCTGAAGGACCATTTTGTCAAACAAAGTTTAGTGGTCACCTTTCTATGGGTCCTGCATGTCCAGTTGATCAAGCAGTCCAGGCAAGAACAGTTTCTTGCCCAAATGGCTATTTTTGCCAAGGTGAAGATAAGATATCCTTGTCTCTGAAGTAAATCGGTGCTGCCAGGAGCAGACATGTCTCACTGTCCAGAAAGTCTAAATTTTAAATGCCATATTCTGTAGACCTTTGAAGTGTTTGAAGATTACCTGTCTATCTGAAATATCTCTGTGTATACCTAGAAGACTTAACTAACATGGCTATGAGTATGATTATCATAGATGACCAGTTATTAATCTATTTTTAATTATCCATTACAATTTAAATGAGCGATACAAACATAATACCTTAAACATGATTAGAAATATACACACAATATAACAAAATTAACTTTAAGTTTGTATCAATAGACTAAAATCTATACCAATGTAAAACATTTTAAACAAGTTGTTGCTCTTTAGAAGTAAGTTCCTTAATCTATCCTTTCATCCTATTATATCTGTATCATATCCCCTTTTCTTCTATAGAAAGAGATCACATTTATAATCAACATGCTTTAAAGAAAAATATTGGTTTTTCTTTGTCCCACACCAGAGGGCTCTTCTGATTTGGGACACAAGAATCTCTTAACCCTTTCTTTTAGCAATATGTCTGGGTTTAGAGAAGGAGTGAGCCAATTCCATCTCCAAAGCCAACTTGATAATTTTGGGAATGTGGGCGTAGTTTCTCTTACTACTTCCTGCTGGAGGGGGGCGCTGTATCTTATGGGGACAAAAAGAAAATTTTAGGATTATGGAGTAGTCCATTAGGGTGAACCTCCGAGCCAGTTGCCTTGAAATCATTCTGGATGTCAGATCATCTGGGCCATGGTGTCATCGGAGACCTTTCAGGTGGTCTTGGCTGATCAAACCTGATGTATCTTAATCTGGAACAAATTCACAGCCTCTGGCTTTCTGTGGAAACAAAAGCAGAGACTCCTTTCCAAAGCAACATATCCTTATATCAAATTTTGAAGTCAAAGTACCTTTAAAATTTACATATTTGTTTAACTCAACAGCTTTTACGATCAAATCTTTTTCTGTAGTTAAAAATTCCAAAGACAACATAAACCAGATTCTCTGTGTAATATCCATCTTTGTAAGACTGAAACACCACTGTGGCTGCTGGCTCTGCCCACCTCAGCTTCCCAACATGGCGGTGGTACAGTTTACTGCCAGCTTTGGGTCTGGAGCCATGTGTACCATCAACTATCAGAAGCAGTTCTATCAAAGCAGTGCATAGCCCAGAAACCTTTTTTTTTTTTTTTTTTAACTAGCAAAGGCTAAATCTACCATGCAGCAGAGTAAAGTGCCGCTTGTAGACTCCTCATTCCCGCCGCACTGCAGGTCAGACACACGCCAGGAACCCGCCATAGTAGCTCAAACCCGCAGGCTGCCGCTAACTTGAGAGAGACAACTAGGAAGCTGTTTTTAGCTCTGGTTTAGAATCTTTTTTCTCAGGTTTTAGGTGGAAATTCTTGCCAACACGTTGGACGCCATTTGTAGTTAGAGTTTTCCTGCCTGGCCCACAGTCAGGACAAATCTCTCTTACCCGCCAGTCCCACAGTCACTCAGACCCAACCAAGAAAGCACACAGAAACTTATATTGCTTATAAACTGTATGGCCGTGGCAGGCTGCTTGTTATCTACCTTTTCTATCTGAAATTAACCCATTTCTTTTAGTCTATACTTTGCCACATGGCGTGTGGCTTACCAGTGTCTTTACATGTTGCTTCTCCTGGCGGCGGCTGGTGGTGTCTCCCTCCAGCCTTCTACTTCCCAGAATTCTCTTCTCTCTTCTCCCGCCTATACTTCCTGCCTAGCCACTGGCCAATCAGAACTTTATTTACACAGAGTGATATCCACAGCAGTCTAAAGCTTTACAGCTCAGACCCACACATGAGACAGAACAAGCATGTTTGTCTTTCTGCTTTTCACTCAGGATGGCTTTCTTTTCAGTCTCATCCATTTACCATAGCAGATTTTAAAGAAATATTTAATATTTATTATTTCCTGCCTTTCCATGGTATATAAAAATATTCAACTACTATGGGAGTCTTTTCTGGAAGGAACAGGATATATATATATAAAACATTATATATATATATATATATATATATATATATATATATATATATATATGTGTGTGTGTGTGTGTATATATGTATATGTATATATATACATATATATATAAAATTTTGTCCAAAGAACAATTCCTGGATTTTAATTATTATTCACATTTAAAAACTAAAATTCTTGATCAGTTCCTTAAGTTTCTTTGTGATTTCAATTATTATTTTTAATTGTCTTAAGCTACATTTTACACAGGCATGATGACTCTAGTCATCATCTAGTTTGTGGATGCACACACACACACACACACACACACATATATATATATATACACACTTAATTTGCTTTGGAATTTGCATTTGTCATAAAAAGCTAGATGGTTTCTTAGGACAGTTAATGTGAATGTAATTCAAAGGTAGTGGGAAGTTTATCCTACTCACGCTAAAACTGATGCCTTACTCCTTGGCTAGCAAAGAGCTTTTATGCTCAGGATTACGTACATGAGAAGGCATATGCTATGACAATGTACAGGCATAGATGGAAAATGTTTTGATCAATTACTAAAGGACTATATATAGTCTTATGAATAAGTAGGACAGGCAAACTCAGAGTGCTGTGTGTGAGTAGGGGAGTTACTGAAGGATGCGAGACCCATGATAGGATAGTCAAAACTGTGGCCACTGTTTGGTTTTCCAAAAATCCCCCATAAAATACCCACAAATAATTGTTTTAAGGCAAAAAGTGCAGTTCCTGTGCCAAACTGAATCTCAGACCCAAAATAAGCAGTTGTGTGGATTGAACCTTCCAGTCATAGTGATTTCAATGTACATGTGCCCAGGTGTGGCAGCAAACGTTACTGTTCAGTAGCAGGAAGACATATATCACTCAGTGGTGTTCCATCATGAAACCCAGTCCCCTGCTACAAACAGAAGGCCTCAGACCTGAGGACTACCACAGCACTACTGATGTTTTTGTCTGTTTTATGGGCCTTTCACTAATATTTATGAACTCCCTAGAGGAAGCATAGATCTCTGTATATATAATAACATTGTTCTCTCAAAATAGTGTAATCTTAACTTTGAGTGTAAAAGTAAAGCTTTAAAAATTGCCAAAAAGAGTCTCTCCCACAATATCCCTCCAAGTCAGCTATAGGGCTTTAAAAAATAGCTTTTCCTGAATGGAGAACCTATCTCCTGCTCTAAAGCAATTCCTACAGACAGTTCTGGCTCTCGTCCCTATCTAAATGGTCTGATTTCAAAGTGTATCTCAGGGGAATGTATTTTTTTTTTTTTTTTTTTTTTTGCTGCACTGTTTTGATTTCTTATGCAGAAAGGATAAAGGGATGAAAAATATCTTGTAATTTGCTGAGCATCTCATATGTGCCAAGTATTGTGCTGAGTGTGTCGAATCATTCCCAGTTGGGGCTGTGTATATTATCTAACTCCAGAGAAACTGAGTTGTATGAGCTTGCACACCTTGGTGGAGAAGGACTCAAACTTAGTTGAGTCTGATCCCAGTGTGTGTCCTTTTTGCCTGACCTGATGCAAAGGCTACAGAGTTCTTGGAATTTTTCATTCTCTGTTGACATGATAGAAGTCACTAACATGGGTAAAATATGGTCCAGAGGCTTTTTAAACACACATAATTCATGCATTGTGTAGAATGTATTTCTTATCTGCTTGAGTACCATGCTGTGCTCCACATTATGGGATATGCAAAAGAAGTAGATTTCTTAGTTTTGCCTGAGGAAACTGTTGAACTTCTAGCCCAAATTGTAGCAGTTTTCTATCCCAAAATGCAACATTAGGCAATAATTACTCATATCCACACCAGCTTAGATAATGCAAGAGAGGAATCTGTAAATATCAGAGGCCTTCTCACCCAACAATGAAAAGCAAATCTGAGACACTAGTTGTTTTTCACAAAGCCATATATTTTTTTCTTTTTCACTTTGCGCCTTTCCTGGAACTCGCTTTGGAGACAAGGCTGGCCTTGAACTCACAGAGATCTGCCTGCCTCTGCCTTCCAAGTGCTGGGATTAAAGGCATGCGCCAGCACCGCCTGGCCACAAAGCCATATTTTTGTGAATAGCATCCCTTAAATGGGAACTATACTAAATACATGTTCAAATAATTCTCCTCATATTTTGGGAGAAATGTTTTACTCTCAGTAACTTAAAAATAATGCAAAGGCTATTTTCTTAGTTCATAATTCTCTATGCAAATTGCTTGATCAGTCATGAGTCTTAAACTAGTCATAGCAATATTGATGTAACAATGAGGAGGAAGATAAAAAATTTTTGTCATCAATTGGCTAGACATTGAAGACACTGTCTGTATCCTTGCTAGGTGTTCAAATGGAGTTTCATCTTCTTTAACTTGCTAATCTATATTCTGTATTTGTCCACAAATGGTCAGACATATGCCAGACTGACCCAGCACTTATGATAAGTCTGGATTATGTTTCCCAAAGCTAGCTTGACCTCTGAGGTTCTTTCCTGTCAGGTACTACTAGATCCAAACGTTTATCTAGAATACGTAAATTTGGAAGCCATCTCCATGTTATTGAAACTGGTGGGGGCAGAAAAGAACACAAAATGAAGGAGAAAGAAAGAAACAGATCCCTCAGGGGACATCCCAGCCTTTGATGACTTATTCTTGCTGAACTTCATGTGTTGGGAGTTTGATTTTCAAGGCGGCAGCATTCTGAGGTGGGCCCTTTCAGAGTGACCTGAGTGGGTCAGTGTCACTACTACGAGGTGATGGTTAGCTTGAGAGTTTGTATCGCATTGGCTGAGTTTACTCTCTTTTCTCTCTACCTGACACCTCCCCTCCCTCTCTGCCTTCTCACACGGCATGAGGCAGTATTGAGAATCTCAGACTGAAACATCCTGATTTGGGATTTTCTAGCCTCCAAAACTATAATGCATGATTTAATTTCAATAAAAACCATTTAGTTTTACCCATTCCTATAGGATAAAACAGATGAAAACTAGCTTTTTTCTGGAAAGAAGGGAAGGAAACATTTAAGGACTGGATAGCTTTACAAATTCAAAGTTCAAGCCGGGTGGTGGTGGCATACGCCTTTAATCCCAGCACTCAGGAGGCAGAGCCAGGCAGATCTCTGTGAGTTCAAGGCCAATCTGGGCTACCAAGTGAGTTCCAGGAAAGGCGCAAAGCCACACAGAAAAACCCTGTCTTGAAAAAAAAATTCAAAGTTCAAAACCATGATGAAATTTTGTAGCTAAGGGAAGCCTTTCATGAAGATGGTCTATTTAGAAAGTATGTAGGACTTAGGGATAATTCTTTGTCTTTAGGATGGTGAAAACCTCTCTGAGATCGAACTTCACATGCTAATTAATACCCATCTCTCCAGGGCTTATATATTAAGTATGAAAAGGGTAAAAGCATGTATAACATGGTCACAATTTCAGATAGATAAATAGAAGGCAGTTGAATGAGCATACTGGGAAGGTAGCCATATAATTGCACTGACCAGTCCCCTGGATTTGTAATGTTTCTTGTAAAGCAGCTATACCATCAAACTCCAACCATGTGTCCCTCTTCATGTTAGTGACAAAACTTGGGGGTAGATTTTGCCTAGGGTCTGTACGACATCTTCAAGGTGCTTTGCTGTGGGATGTTCTCTATGCTGTGAGTGTATTGCTATGATTGATTGATAAATAAAACACTGATTGGCCAGTAGCCAGGCAGGAAGTATAGGCAGGATTGGAACAGAGGACAATTGGGGGAACAGGAAGGCAGAGTCAGAGAGTTGCTGCCAGCTGCTACAAGGAGAAGCATGATGTAAGATACTGGTAAGCTGCAAGCCACATGGCAAGGTATAGATTTATAGAAATGGGTTAATATAAGATGTGAGAATAGATAGCAAGAAGCCTGCCACGGCCATACAGTTTATAAGTAATATAAGTCTTTGTGTGTTTACTTGGATCTGAGTGGCTACAGGAGCCGGGTGGACACGGGAATACTCCAGCTATGGTGCTTAATGTTCCATCTCTTCCTAAAAACCCTGGTGACTTCTCTGGAATGGATTGTGGTGCCTCATACAGGTGTGCTGTCACACCCACTTCCTGACTTACTACTCCTTGCAATCACTAGCCAGAGATGGCTGCCTACGTCAGCTTCATTCTCTGTTGAACAAGATGAGTCTTCTCTATCCCTACTGCAGTTATCCAAGTCCTGTGCTAAGCAGGAGGAGTAATTAGGTTTGGGAGTAATTCTACCTCAGAAAAATTTTGCAAAACTTTGTGCCCAAGAAGCACAGCTATGTCTCTTGATAACAGAGTGTAGCATTCTTCCCAAAGAAGAGCTCCTGATTCCATTTGGGAATGGGGAGGAGTCAAGGCATCAGTAGAAAACAACTGTCCTTTGAGGTCATAGCAGGGCTAGCAAGTGTCTAGAGAAACATGGGGAGAAGGAAGGACTCTGATGTGTAACAGTTTGTGAGCATTTCCCTTTCTGCTCTGCCCTTGCACACATCAACTAGTCTTCTTTTAAGTCTATACTCTTAATCTTCCTTAAGCCACCAACTGACATGAGATGTGTTCCAATTAAGTGCAGAGGTTGATGCCTCACACTATGGGAAACTCCAATAAAAAGAATTGTTGCAAGAATGAGAAAGCATTTTCAGAGTAACTTTAAAGCAATAACTCATGGAATTCCTTTTTCCCTAGTGATTTTATTTTTTGTCTGCATCAAAATGATGCTCTAGCTGTGTTTACATGGTACTTTTCACTTGCCATGGCTGCTGAAGTTGGTTGAGGATAGCTGGACCCTTTACACTGCAGCCTTTCTTGTCGTTATTTTACTGGAGCAGGGGAAGATCAGTCCTCAGCTCTGCAGTTGTGCACTTCAGAGCCTTCCCCTGCCTCGCTCTGCTGTCTTTCCCATCACGGTGATAACAGCAGAGGCAGGGGCAGCAGGAATGAGAATCACCTCCCCCATGGGTGTTCATTCTGAATGCATCCATCATGTTTATTTAAACTCACTTAATGTTTATCCTCACCTTCCTCCACTATCCTAAGGACAAGAACTATTGATCAGATTGATGATAGGGGACATTATCATACTGTGGAAACAAAAATTTAATACTAAACAATGGTTTTCAGTAGAGAATAGTTGAGGCAATGTCTAGTTGGTTGTCTCAACTTGGGGTAATTCTGATGTCTAGTGGTGAGGACAGCAGTATGCTTCTAAAACTGTATGATACCCAGACAAATTTGCCATGCCAGAGTTATCCAGTCCCCAAAAGTCATTAGTACAGAGTTCAAGAAACACAGGTACTATATGATGTTCTTAATCATACAGCCTGAACTCAAATTTCACTTCTGCAACTTACTTGCTATGTGGCTTTGGAGTGAAATGCTTAACCTATTTATACTCCAGTCTTCCTACATTTAAAATAAAAATAGTAATATTACATCATCAGGTTAATACATGGCTGACTGTATTAATATGCTTCCCACACCCATGTTCTTTGCACTCACCACTAGAGAAAGGTCAATGAACTCATTACATCTTTATCTCAGGTATTCAATTTTGTGTAATTGTTGACTGTGTTTTCATAGTAGGCACCTGTTATGAATGTGTCTTCCAAAAATCCATGTGCTGGAAACTTAATTTCTGAATTCATAGGTCGATGGTATGTAAAAGTGAGGTCTTTTGGCTAATTGGGATTGGATGTGGTCATGAGTGAGGTCTCAATAATGCTACTGGTAGCTTTATTAGAAATGAGACTCATTCACACATTTTCTCTTTCATCATGTGGGATTTCTTGACATTGTACAAAAAGAAGGTCCTTATCAGATGCAACCAGCACATTAATACTGGTCTTAGCAGCTTTTTGAACTGCAAGAAATAAAATCTATAGTCTTTTAAAATTAAAATATAATTGTATCTTTTCTCCCTTTCCCTTTTCTCCCTTCAGCTCACCTCACCCCTACTACCTCTCAAATTCATGGACTATTTTTCTTTAATTGCTGTTGTTACACCTGCATAAATATATAAATACATTCATCTCAGTCTGTTTAGTGTTGATTGTATGTATATGATTTCAGGGATGACTACTTGGTTTTAGATAACCAATTGAGGAGTGTAGTAATAGTGTGTCCCCCAATATATTGTGCACCCTAGTAAGCTTATCTGGGGTCAGAGATCAGAATAGCCACTAGATAGAAGCTCGAAAATGGTGGCACATACACCTTTAATCCTAGCATTCCAGACACAGGGATCCATCTGGATCTCTGTGAGTTCAAAGCCACACTGGAAACAGCCAGGCAAGGTGACTCACACCTTTAATCCCAGCACTTGATATCTCATGTCTTGTTTGAGAAAGACACACACCTTTAATCCCAGGAAGTGATGGCAGGAAGCAGAAAAGTATATAAGGCATGAGGGCCAGGAATTAGAGTCTTTTTAAGCTTTTGGGCTTTTAGCTGCAGTACAGCTGAGATCCATTCAGATGAGGACTCAGAGGCTTCCAGTCTGAGGAAACAAGATCAGCTGAGGAACTGGCGAGGTGAGGTTGGATGTGGCTTGTTCTGTCTCTCTGATCTTTCAGCATTCACCCCAATGCCTGGCTCAGGTTTGTTTTTATTAATAAGATCTTTTAAAATTCATGCTACAGGGGAGCTCATACCTGGACAAGACTCTTTATCCAGCTCAGAGCATTCCTTAGTTGGCTGTAGTTCTTTCTCTGTGGGGGGACCCCATGAGATTTCCTCTCTCCTTATTAGCATGTCTGCTGGTATTGTATGTCTCCTTTAGGTAGCCATAATGTTACAGTATTGTGTCATTTTAGGAGATGCAATCTCACAGTAGATTCCCTGGTCCTCTGGCTCTTATAAACTTTCCACCCCTTCTTCAGTGATCTTTTCTGACCCTTACTCCTTACAAAAGAAACTTTTCTTTGCAACAGATAAGACTATTACAGAAAACCACAACTGTTCAAAATGCAGGGAACAACTGACTGTGAGGTGGGTAGCCTCAACCAAGACTCCTAACACAATTTATATATATAAATTAGTCAGTCTTATGTATTCTGTTGCTATAAAAAAATGAACTGAAAAATGGACCAAGACAAAGTCCTTTTAGAATGTGTCATAGGAGATGACTGTGATTCATGCATGCTGGACATCTTCTAGACCTGAACCTCCTTCCTCACCTTTTCTGAAGGCAAATGGAAGTATGACCTTAAAGAACTTTGGGATTATGATGGTAGGGACTGTCTTGAGTATAGAATAGTTCCTGTTAGTGTCCATGAAGATGAGCCTCTCTATACCTACTGTATTTATCTGCGTCCTATAGTAAGTAGGAGCAGTAAGTAGGTTTGGGAGTAATTCTACTTCAGGAAAATTTTGCAAAACCTTGGACCCAAGAAGCACAACCATGTCTCTAGATAACAGAGTTTATCATTCTTCCCAAAGAAGAGCTCCTGATTCCATTTGGGAATAGGGAAGAGTCCAAGCTGTCAGTAGAAAACAACTGTCATTTGAGGTCTCTAGGGCTAGCAAGTGTCTAGGGAAATATGGGGAAAAGGAGGGACTCTCATGTGAAAGCAGACAGGAGAGTTTGACTGGGAACTCACTAGAAATCCTTGGGAAGTATTTTTCAAGCAAGAGTCTCTGAATTGTGATTTGTAATGTGACCACACTGGTATGTACTGGCCTAAAGAAATGAAAGGCACTTGAAATTTCATAAAGATTTTGATTCCTCAAGATGCTAATAAATACAGCAGTTTGTCACACTTTTCTTTCAACTCCTCCAATTCATGCTTTCCCCAGCATGCATTGTAAACTATTGCTTTCAAAATCCTACAATGCACTGCTAAAAACAATATAGTTACAGAGAAGGCTGAAAGCCTGGAAGAAAGGCTCATCAAGTCATTTATGAAATACCTTTCTATCAGACAAGGCATTCACAGCAATCAAAACACATTAAGTTTAAATGACACGCTGTGTTTTAGACCACAAGTACTATATCCATATTGAAGTAGTTTAAATACAAATGAGTTTTACAGAAATGCCAGGCGAAGAATTACTGCCAAAGGTAGAAGATCATGGCCAAATGTTTGAATGACAGCCCAGAGTTAGGTCTCAAAAAGTTGGAAAGAAATTCCCCAAAGAAATTCATACTGTGCAAGCAAAGACAGAGTTTAGAATTCTAACCACTTAAAATTAATTTACTCACTGTCTTGCCTACATGTGTGCACACAGGACTTGAGAATGGAAGTGCTACAAAGCTAACCAGATGAAGCTGGTAGGAAGTTAGTGTCTCAGTTTGCGATTCCTGCTGATAAAACCCACGAAGCTTAGAAGCTGAGCACCACCTCTTACTTCATTTTAGCCTTTAAGCTCACTAAGGTTGACTTGCCTCAGCTAGATGGCTTTTCTGCACTTCTACTTGGAGTCTTTTGTATGCTGAGTGGTGGTGGAAAGATCCAGGTCATCCATGATACCTCCACTCACTTATCTCAAGTGGTAGCAGGGTTGGCCCAAAGCCTACAGCACATCTTTCTCTCTCCGCATCACTGAACCATCTTGAAAATTCTTGATTGGGTTGGTGATTCTGAATTCCAAGAATGACAAATAATTAGAAGTCAGAGGACACTGGAGGCCATATTTGGAGATAGTCAAGTTAATACCAGTGACAGAAGATAGAGAAACCGAGCTCTGACCTTAGACAGATGAATAAGATAACTCATAAAGCATATTAGCTAGCACTTAATTATGAAATACTCCCAAAGTTCAGAAGGGCATAGTCATGAATTAATAGTTATTATGCTTTGCTCTTTACATACTGGAAGACATATTGAATGACAAAGATTGGATACAAGTGACATTAAGTTGCTCATCATAAAAATGTGTCTCACATAAGAATTGTGTGTTGTTTGAAAGGAGAAATACAACTTTATTTGGAAGGCAAATGGTTGAATCTTAAGAAGGAGTTTAAAGAAAAGCTTAAAGGGCCATAAAATGAATGATATGTCTGGTCCAGACAATGAGTTCAACTTATAGCAGGGCAGGTGGCCCATTGACAGAGCTCTATGGGTTTCTTCTTCAGTGCACTGGCAACCTGAAAGAAAAATGGAAACCAGGAGTTAGATCCTTAGAAAGAAATGCAGTATGAGCATCACAGGCATGTTCACATTTCTGTTCTTTATGGAAGATGGGGTAGAGACAGCTTAAAGATCTTGGGAGCATCTCCCTTCAGGATCCTGTGTCTACTAGCTACTTACAAGGGAGCATCCAGCTTCCTCTGCCCAGACAACTGCTACCCAGTAAACTGCACCCACCAAAACACAGGCTATAGACAACCTTTTACCAGCAAATCTCAAAGAGGGGAACACATACACATTATCATCACCACTAACAAAACCCAAAATAAAAGGAATTAACAATCACTGGTCATTAACATCTCTTAATATCAATGGACTCAATTTGCCTATAAAAAGATGCAGACTAACAGAATGGGTATGAAAACAGAATCCATCCTTTTGCTGTATACAAGACACACACATCAACTTCAAAGACAGACATTACCTCAGAGTAAAGAGTTGGGAAAAGATTTTCCAATCAAATAGACCTAAGAAGCAAGCTGGTGTGGCTATCCTAATCTCTAACAAAATAGACTTCAAACTAAAATGAATCAAAAGAGATGGAGAAGGACACTTCATATTCATCACAGGAAAAATTTCATCAAGATGAAGTCTCAATTCTGAACATTTTGCCCCAAATAAAAGGGCTCCTACATTTGTAAAAGAAACACTACTAACACTTAAATCACACATCAAACACCACACATTAATAGTGGGAGACTTCAACACTCCACTGGACAGGTCTACCCAACAGAAACTTAATAGAGAAATAAAAGAACTAACAAGTACTATAACTCAAATGGCCCTAACAGACATCTATAGAACATTTCACCCAAACACAAAAGAATATACATTCTTCTCAGCACCTCCCAGAACCTTCTCCAAAATTGACCACATACAACAGATATAAAAAAAATTAGAATAACTCCCTATGTCTTATCAGATCACTATGGCTAAAAGTTAGAATTCAACAACAACACAAAATTCAAAAGCCTACAAACTCATGGAAACTGAACAATGCTCAACTGAATGACTACTGGATCAAGGAATAAAGAAAGAAAGAAATTAAAGACTTCCTAGAATTCAATGAAAATGAATGCACAACATATCCAAACTTATGGGACACAATGAAAGCAGTGCTAAGAGGAAAGTTCACAGCACTGAATGCCCACATAAAGAATTTGGAGAAATCTCACACTAGTGACTTAACAGTACACCTGAAAGCTCTAGAACAAGAAGAAGCAAACTCACCAAAGAGGAGGAGAAGACAGGAAATAAACAAATTGAGGGCTGAAATCAATAAAATAAAAACAAAGAACAATACAAAGAATCAATGAAACAAAGAGTTGGTTCTATGAGAAAATCAACAAGATAGACAAACCCTTATCCAAATTAACCAAAACCAAAGAGAGAATATCCAAATTAACAAAATCAGAAGTGAAAAGAGGGACATAATAACAGGCACTGAGGAAATCCAGAGAATCATTAGGTTGCACTTCAAAAAACTGTACTCCACAAAAGTTTTTACATTGGAAAATGTAAAAGAAATGGATAATTTTCTGGATAGGTACCACATACCAAAATTAAATCAAGATCAGATAAACAATTTAAGTAGACCTATAACCCCTAAGGAAATAGAAAGGGTCATCAAAAGTCTCCCAACCAAAAAGAGCCCAGGGCCAGATGGTTTCAGTGCAGAATTCTACCAGATCTTCAAAGATGAGCTAGTATTAATACTCTTCAAATTGTTCCACACAATAGAAACAGGAGTAATATTGCCAAACTCTTTTTATGAGGCCACACTTACCCTGATAACCAAACCACACAAAGATGCAACAAAGAAAGAGAATTCCAGACCAATTTCCCTCATGAACACTGGTGCAAAAATACTCAATAAAAACTGGCAAACTGATTCCAAGGACCCATCAAAAAAAAATCATTCACCATAATCAAGTAGGCTTCATCCCAGTAATACAAGGATGGGCTCAACATATGAAAAGCTGTCAAGGTAATCCACCATATAAACAAACTGAAAGAAAAAAAACAACACATGATCATCTCATTAGTTGCTGAAAAAGCCTTTGACAAAATCCAACACCCCTTCATAATAAAGGTCTTGGAGAGATCAAGAATACAAGAAACATATATAAGCATAATAAAGGTAATTTATTGCAAGCTGACAGCCAACTCAAATTAAATGGAGAGAAATTGAAAGCAATTCCACTAAAATCAGGAATAAGACAAAGCTGCCCAGTCTCTACATATCTCTTCAATATAGTACTCAAAGTTCTAGCTAGAGCAATAAGACAACAAAAGGATATCAAGGGCATACAAATTGAAAATGAAGAAGTCAAACTTTTGCTATTTGCAGATGCTATGATAGTATATATAAATGACCCAAAAAATTATTCCAGGGAACTCCTATAGCTGATAAACACCTTCAGTAATGTGGCAGTGTACAAGAATAACTTTAAAAAGTCAATAGCCCTTCTATATACAAATAATAAATGGGCTGAGAAAGAAATTAAAGAAACATTACCCTTTACAATAGCCACAAATAACATAAAATATCTTATGGTAACTCTAGCCAAACAAGTGAAAGACCTGTATGACAAGATCTTCAAGTCTTTGAAGAAATAAATGGAAGAAGATATCAGAAAATGGAAAGATCTCCCATGCTCATGGATAGGCAGAACCAACATAGTAGAAATGGCAATATTACCAAAAGCAGTCTACAGATTCAATACAATCCCCATCAAAATCCCAACACAGACCTTGAAAGAACAATACTCAACTTTATATGGAAAACAAAAAACTCAGGATAGCGCAAACAATCGTATACAATAAAGAAACTTCTGCAGGCATTACTATCCCTGACTTCAAGCTCTACTATAGAGCTATAGTAATAAAAACAGCTTTTATTGGCAGATAAATGGACTTGAATTGAAGAACATGACATTAATTTACAACCTATGAACACCTGATTTTTTGACCAAAAAAAAGCCAAAATTGTACAATGGAAAAAAGAAAGCATCTTCAACAAATGGTGCTAGTATAACTGACTGTCACCATGTAGAAAAATGCAAATAGATCCATATCTATAGCCATGCACAAAACTCAAGTCCAAATGGATCAAAGACCTCAACATAAATCCAGTTATGATTTGAAAACTCTGAACCCGATAGAAGAGATAGTGGGAAGTAGCCTTGAATGAATTGGCACAGGAGACTACTTCCTGAATATACACCAGTATCACAGACACTGAGAGCAACAATTAATAAATGGGACCTCCTGAAACTGAGAAGCTTCTGTAAAGCAAAGGACAGAGTAAAGAAAACAAAACAGTAGCCTGCAGAATGGGAAAAGATCTTTGCCAACCCCACATCTGACTGAGGGGTCATCTTGAAAATATATAAAGAACTTAAGAAACTAGACATCAAAAAACCCAAACAATTCATTTAAAAAATGGGCTGCTGATCTAAACAGAGAATTCTCAACGGAAGAATCTCAAATGTCTGAAAGACATTTAAGGAAGTGCTCAACATCCTTAGCCTCAGAGAAATGCAAATCAAAATGACTTATGCCTGTCAGAATGGCTAAGATCAAAAACACTGAGGACAGCTCATGCCGGAGAGGATGTAGAGTAAGGAGTACACTCCTCCACTGCTTGTGGGAGTGCAATCTTGTACAGCCTCTCTGGAAATCAGTATGGCAGTTTCTCAGAAAATTGGTAATCAACCTACCTCAAGACCCAGCAATACCACTCCTTGGCATATACCCAAAAGATGCTGAACCACACCACAAGGACACTTGCTCAATTATGTTCATAGCAGCATTATTCATAATAGCCAGAACCTTGAAACAACCTAAATACCCCTCGGTGGAAGAATGGATAAAGAAAATGTGGTACATGTACACAATGGAGTATTATGCAGTGGTAAAAATCAACGGCACCATAAAATTTGTAGGCAAATGGATGGAACTAGAAAAAAAAATCATCCTTAGTGAGGTGACCCAGACCCAGAAGGACAAACATGGTATGTACTCACTCATAAGTCGATATTAGACCCAAAGTGAAGGATAATCAGGCTGCAAATCCACAGCCCCAGAGAAGCTAGGTAAGAGGAGGACCCTGAGGGACATGCATGGATCATCTCAGGAAGGGAAAAGGATTAAGATCTCCTAGGTATACTGGAGTGGGGGAGGGGAGGAGATGAGAGGTGGGAGCACGAGGGATCTAGATGTCCAAATTTGTGGCTGAGACTAGGGTTATAGTGACAGACCTAATAAGTTGATTAACTGAAATATGCTTTGAAGATAGGGCTGGCAGGACTGGTTGGTGGATTGGAACAGGAGAGAGAAGGACAGAAAAGGGCCTGGAATATGCTGCAGGCTGTTAGTGAAGCCCTGAGAGAATGTTGGTTATCATATGCTGAGTGGGGAGACTTGGAAAAATGAGCAAGTCTTGGAAGTTCTGGGGCTCCCAGAATTGAATTCATCAGATTTCCCAGGGAAATGCCAAATTGTTGCTGGTTCTTTCAAGTCCAATGTCTTAGACAGTTCAGAGAGCAACTGAGTACCCAAGACTTGCAAGAAATTCCCCCACAGAGTTCACCCAGTAAAACAGCCTGCCTGAAAGTGAAGACCCAGAGGTAAGCTACAACATCCTTAATTCTGACATTCAGTCTGTCAGCTTTCCCCCTCGTTGCTCCGTTTAAGTTTGTGAGCCACCATGTGCCTCTTAAAGAAGTCCGGGTACAAGAAGAAACCTAAATCCTAACACAAAACAGGGTGTGTGTCATAACAAGGAGCTTTCTACACTGATAAAGTTTTTGAAAGCAATGTTTGTAATTTATTTCCTTGTTTCCAAGGAGACAACCAGGCTTAGAGGTCAGTAGGAGAGGGATACAATATTAAAATATCTCTTAACCAAAAGAATTTTTTAATCTCTTTTTTTTCCATTAAAAAATGAGACCACAGTGGGTTGCTTCTGAGCTCCTTCTCTTTAGTCAGCTCTCTCCCCAGGATAATACAGTTGTCTCACCTCATGGGGTGACAAGGAGGTAGTGGATGTCCCAGGCATCTGCCACTCTTAAAAGCTGACTCCCTCCTCAGCCACAGTCTCCAAGGCTGCAGAATCAAGGTTTCTCTACCCACATCCTGCTTGTGCCATGGAGCCAGGGTCCTTCAAGGTGCATCCTTGAGGCTCGCACAGAAAGAGCAGTGTGGTGCTCATTTCTGAGGCTCTGCAGGAAGGGAAGAGCAGGGCCAAGGTGGGAGTACCGTTAGCTTAGCCTTATTAATAAAATAGGGTTGATGATTTATTCATAGCTGGGACAATGCGGCTCCGCTGTGGAGGACAGCACAGGACTGTTACATTAGAGATGAACAGATGCTGTGGAAGAGACAAGGGGCTCCAGAGAAATAGTCTCAGGCTGCTTCTGGAAGGCAGTGAGCAAATTTATCTGACCAAGTCAGAGCTCGCAGCAATTATTTGTATATTGTGGATGGTGGGGTAAAGGCTGGCAGTGGAGGTGCCTGGAAGGGTACCCCTTGCTTTCCATTTCTCATCTAATAAGTGTTTGTTCGCCTTCTTGCTTTATCCTCTCCTCCCCAGTACCTGGAAGATGCCCGAGTTTGTAATTCAAGATGTGTTATCTGGGGAATATCAGGATAATACACATCTGAACGTGATCTCCATCAAAGCCAGATTACCGAGGAAGTCGAGGAGAGTCAGTGCACCCAGGCTTTTCCGGGGCACGGCTGAGCATACAATACTTTCAAAGATTAAATCCTTTAAGATCATATATCTTCCTTACCAAATGAACTTACAAATTTTATAGAGAGTCAGAAAATAGGTTGTGTATACTGCAGAATCCTGATAAATAGCAGGAAGAGATGGCCTTTTTAAAGTGTCAATTGCTGTCCGGCTTGTTAAGGATAGCTGTCTGTTCCTGGGTGTGTTGAATGGTTAGTCAGTTGATGTGGCTTAGTAGGCGAGAGGAGCCAGGATTTGACCATATTCAGAAAAACAATGGCAGCACTGCTCACTCCCCAGCAAACCACACCAACCGTGGCTGCAATAAACAACAACAGCAGAAATCTGATTTATTTACTACCCTGTTGCCGGGTTTCGCTCTGTTAGCCCCATCTGAACTTCCCCGGCCTCCCCAAAGACTTCAGGAGAATTAGATCAGATGTTGGAGAAAAGAGGTAGACCCCCCTCCTTCCGTGCCAAACTAGAAGGGAGAATTCAAGGCCATGGGGGAAGCAGTGGAGAAAAATCTCATTGTTGGTATATATGCTTCCACACAGCACGGCTTCTGCAGGGCCTCCCCTCCCCTCTGCTCAGCTTCCTGAGAAGAGATCAAATGTTTCAAAGCATTTCCACCTTTACTAATTTTTAATGCCTCCGCCAGACTGGAGCTTGCCCACTGGAAAAAAAATAACCTCTGCTTGTTGAAATAGCCCAAAATAAAAGTGATCCTTTAACAGTAGCACATTTAACTTCCTCCCTGTCTACAGCAGGAGCCAAGGAATATAGCTTTTGCCCAATATATTAAGCATTAAAAATGTCTCCGGGAAATGATTGCATTGGAAATCAGAATATGTTTGAATATAATTCTCGAAATTCAGAGTCTCCTCATAAAGGAATGAAGAGTGTCTCACCTTGGTCCTTTCTTGCTGCTCCCTGAGCTCCCAGCCCCACCCTGCTCATTCCTTTGCTTCTTCTCCCAATCCTCCCTCCCCAAAGCCACCCACCAGGATCTATATGGGAACCAGGAAGGTAACCCTAGCATTTGGTTTCCCAGGCCATAAGCAGATAACACAGCCTATCGGCCAGAAAATAAATCTCCCTGACTGTAGTTGCAGAAATTACAGCTAATTATATGCTCCATGCTTCCTGCAAAAGATATATATTTTAAGCAGCTGTGCTGACTTTTTCCCTTGGCTGTATTTAAAGGTTAGTTTCTGACCTGCTTCCTGGTTTAATGGAATAGTTTAAATATTACAAATCGTTACTTGACTCTAATGAATTATATCTCCCCTGGAACCTCACAAAATCCTTATCGTGCCAGAGGAAATCATTGGAAGAAACAGGGGAGTCTCCATGATCATAAACAGAATAGCACACTATAGGGTTGCTGGATTCAGGATGAGGCTTCTTGGGTGGTAGAAAGCTTTTGGCCTTCGGCCTCACACTCACCAGAGCACCTGAGGCATGTGGCTGAGCAGTGTGAACTCTCATTCCCTGGCCTCTTACCATTGTTCACTCAGTTTAATTGTCAGCTCCTGCTAAGAACCTGTAACATCTCATTTTGCCAGAGACTATGGAAGTGTTGAGCTTTGCTCCCTGCCAATTTGAGGAACAGAATGCGTAGGCTTCCCCTTTAAGTGCACAGATGCTGGGACAGGCTAACCCTGTCTCTGCACACTGAAGTCTTTATTCTTCCTTTCCTGTTCTCATGAAGGTCTGGACCCAAACAGTTTCTCTTTCTGTACAATTGTGCAAGTAGATGCTCTCATCCCAATTTTTCTAATTATATACACCATCCATCTTTTTAAATAGAAGAAAGCCACCTAAACTCAAGACTTCAACAACGAAAGTCATACTGGAGGCATAGACAAAAGGGGGTGTTTCTCCTACCTTATTGAAATCTCCTGATTGCCGCGAAGCAGCATCAAGAAGTGGGGACTTCCATCAGCCTAGATGGCTGCAGGGTGGCTTTCTAAGCCTTCAGCTGCTTGACTATAAACACACATGCAGAAAGTCAGGAGTCCAGCCCTGGGCACAGATGACTTTTCTGTGTGGTTCCCAATGTCCTGAGTCAGTGCCAAGCAGATGTGATAACACAGTGTACAACCACGTTCGTCAGTTTTCCATCATTAGAAGCAAGCACCCGAGGTGACTAATTTACAAAGACAAAAGGGTCCTTTGGGTTCATCATTCTAGCAATTCAGGTTTGTGATGCGTGGTCCTCATTGCTTGGGGCCTGTGGTGGAACATTACAGTGGAAATGCATGGCAGGGTGGAAGCACTAACCCCTCCTGGACAAGACACAGAAGAGGAAGAGACCCAGATTCCAGAGTTTCTTTTCAGGCCAAGCCTCTAATGTGCTAAAGATCTCCCACGAGGCTCCACCTCCTAAAGATGCCACCACTTTTCACTAACACAAACTGGAGATGAAAATTTCAACATTTTAGCTTTGGGGATGGACATTTATAACCTAAAGTAGAGTATTCACCACAGAAGTATCAGCCATGTGTGATATCTCATATGGAAGCAAATTCTCTCACAATATGTCTGAACTGTAAACAGTAGAACCCTTGTGGATGTTAACAGATAAACTTTGTAAAAGATTTAAGCTGGTTAATGGTTAAGGGATTTGGCCCCCAATTTGTTATCTAATACCAAGCAGCCAGTCCTAAAGACAGATACATATGAGCAACATGAAATGGAGTCCCTGCGTTGTATTTATATATGTATGTATAATGTATGTATGTATATATGTATGCATGCGCAATAATTTAAGACAAACAATGTAACTCAGTTCAGGTGATAAACGATAATGGGAAACAAAAGTGAAAAAATCTTTTATGAAGATTTAAGCTGCTTAAATGGCTCAGAGGCCTCACTTACAGCACAACCTAATTCATAGTTCTTACAGTGCCTTGGCAGGAGTTTCCACCTAAGAAACACTGATTTCCTTCTGAGGGTGTCCCTGACTAAACTCAAAGACCCCTAGAAGATATAATTTACTGTAGGAGGTGTGGTGGTATTATGCTCCCCAAAATATTGTGCACCCTAATAAACTTATCTGGGGTCAGAGACAGAACAGCCACAATATTAAACAAAGAGGCTAGGCAGTGGTGGCAGTGGTAACACATGCCTTTAATCCTAGCATTTCAGAGGCAGAAATTTGTCTGGATATCTGTGAGTTCAAGGCCACAAGGACACAGCCAAGCATTGTGACACACGCCTTTAATCCCAGAAAGCAAGCCTTTAATCCCAGGGAGTGATGGCAAAAAGCAGAAAGGTATATAAGGTGTGAGGGCCAGAAAGTAGAAGCTTTTGGCTGGTTAAGCTTTTAGGCTTTTGAGCAGCACAGTTCAGCTGAGGTTCATTGGGATGAGGACTCAGAGGCTTCCAGTCTGAGGAAACAGGATCAACTGAGGAATTGGCCAGGTGAGGTCAGCTGTGGTTTGTGTTCTGTTTCTCTGATCTTCCAGCATTCACCCCAATGCCTGGCCCAGGTTTGTTCTTATTAATAAGACCTGTTAAGATTCATGCTATAAGGAGGCATAAGCTTATCTGATTGTTTGCTAAAATGATCATTAAATAAGGGCATTGTGGAGGGACTCAGAGAGAGGGAGACAGAGAGGTGGAAAGCCAAGCCTGTATCAGTAGGAACCTTTTTTTTTTTTTTTTTTTTTTTTTTTTTTTTTAATCTGAAAAAAACAAACACACAAAAAAACCCGAAGTCGGCGAGACCAAAGCTTGAGTAGGGACTTTGCTAAAGCAGACTGAAAGCAAAGCCAGGTTAGACTTAGCATCATCTGAAAGGATGAGTGTCATCAAAGTTAGGCTTTCAATTGTCCAAATCAGAGAGAACACAGACAACGAGAAACAAAAGCCCATTTTTCTCTATAAGGGGATTCATCCGATGGATGTTTCATGATCTTCCTAGATAGCGCAAATGCGTGCCTTGAGCTTAATGTCTGTCAGCCGGATGCTTTCTCATGGGCAGCAGAGACGACAGTAAAGAGAAGGATGGGGAAGCACTCTGGGGTAAGCTGAGGGTGACCACAGGCTGGGAAATTGCAGCTTCACCAAATGTTTATTCAGGCTTCTATAAACCTCAGTTAGCGATCTGAGAAAGCTTAGTCTCACCGCGGAGAAGGCACATGTGGAAACGCGCCTTGGAAGTTGTTGGTGTCATTTCGGCTGCCGCATTGTTGATTAATGTAATTGAAGTATATATTACAGAGACAGAAGAGGAAATGTGACTTCTTCAGGGACCCATTAATTTCTTAGGCATAAAGTGTTTGAAGGTTCAAAGGCTTTGTCGAAGCTTATTTTAAATTTAAAATTTCCATTGCCAAGGGATTGATTACCATTCTTATATTAGCTTTGTCAAACACAAAGTTGATCTCAGTTCTTTCAAAGTTTTGTGACACTTAATTGTTTTCGGAGCCTTTTTTTTTTTTTTTTTTAAGGAAGATTGCCTTACAAGTTCTCTCAAGGACAGGCTTGCTTTCACCTTACAAGAATAGCAAGATAAAAAGGCCTAAACCCTAACAAGCAGTTCCCATTCTCCCCATCTTTAGGGTCTTGGAAATCATTTCTGCGAATCTGGTGTTACACCCCCCCCCCCTACTCAAACATGCTTCCTATTAATCTGTGTTCGGTTTCCCGTTGGCTTCAAAGCACCCGCTTATTTAAGGGTCTTCGCGCATGTGCAGCTTAGCTACGCTGTGCAGGGACTTCTCACACTTCCCTCATCTCTCCACTCCAAAGGGCCGCATGAGCTTCTTTTTATAGCCCTCTTCGGTCCTCCTCAGGTCACTGTTTAAGGCGCTTTCATAAACAACACACTCTGAAAGTCCGTCAAGATGTCCCCAGCACCAGGCTTTATTTGTGCTGTCCTGATAGTGAACTCGGTCCTTCAAGAAGCCAGACAGCAGTATTTCCGGCTCCTTGGAAAGCAAGCAAAGAGCTACCGTTTCACATAAGAGTGAGAACAGGAAGCATGTCTTTAAGAAATCGGGCTAAATGGCACTGCCATCTGCCTGGGCTCAGGCCTTGTGTGAAGACTGTGAGGATGCCTTTGAAACAAAGGCATCATGACCCGAAGCTTTGCCCAGGAGATCAATTATAAGATTGCTGAGGCTAAGGGCAGCTCAACAGAAAATCTCTTTTTTCTGATGAGAAAGTATTTTCTCATTTCTTGCTTGCCTTCTAGCTTTGTCTGGGTTCATGTGCATGCATGTGCATGTGTGTTCATGTGTGGAGGCTAAAGGTTGACATCAGATACCTTTTTCATAGATTGCAACCTGTACATTGAGACAGGGTCTCCTCTCTCCGATCCTAGAGTCCTGCCCTCTTTTCAGCTAGTCTGACTAGTCAGCTTACTTGGGGGAATCCCTGTGTTTGTCTCTTGTGTTGGGGTTACAGGTAGAATTCCATTTGTGTGAGCTCTGGGGACTCAAACTCTGCTTGGCAAACCTGAATGCCCAGTGCTTCCTCCACTGAACCATGTCTCTGATCCTGACTTGCCTTTGTGCCCTTATTGCAATGCTTCTAGAGCATGAAGTCCAGCATAGGTGCCTCCTTTAGACTCAGCTTCCTTCAAGGCTGACACTATAAGGACACTGGGAAAGATAGGCAGGTTGGACTCAAAGCTCTAGATCAGCTCTCTAGCTGCACAAAACATTAGCACCACAAGGTCACCAGAACTCCGTGGCCTTGGTAGACGGAGACATATCTTGTCCCATCTGGGAGAAGTACTGTCATTCACAGTGACTTTTGTTTCAATGGCTTTTCTATTTGGAGGCATGTGTGTGCCGGGATCCTATTGCTACCACATGGAAGGCTGAGGTAAGACTGGTTGGAGTGAAGAAAGAAGTGTGTGACTTTGACAATACTCTGCTCTGGTCCTTTGAGACCTGTGCTCTAGGCCTTGTCCTTCTTCTTGGATCTGTGCCTCTTCTTCTTCCTTCTAATCTGTACCCCAGAAATAACCATAGTCCAAACGCCTGCTTTGAATCCTCTGCTCCCAAAGAACTGGTAAAGGAATCAAACCTGAAACAGCTTAATGCATTTTCAATTTCTAGTAACTCTTGTTTATTAACTACGCAAAAATAGTGAATTGTGATAATCACACTAGAATCCACAGACCCAGAGAAGTTCGATAAGGAGGAGGAGTCTAGAAGGAATACATGGACCTTCCTGGGAAGGGAAAATAGAATAGATTTTGTGTGTGGTCTGGGAGCAGATGGGGATGGGAACAGGAGGCATCAGGTTGGGGAGGGAGAGAGGGAGGGAGAGAAGATTGGAATGGGCACATTTAGGGGGCAATGTGGAAACCTAGTGCAGTAGAAACTTCCTGGAATGTGTTAGGGTGACCCTAGTGTGGATTCCTAGCAATGATGATATGGAGCCTGAACCAGCCATCTTCAGTAACCTGGCAAGGTTCCCAGTGGTGGGATTGGAATACCAACCTAGCCACAAAATTATGGATCCACAACCTGTCTTGCCCAAAAGATGTGCCGAGGCAATGGTGGCTCAGAGCATGTGAGAATGGCCAACCAATTCCTGTTCTAACTCAAGGCCCACACCAGGAGAGGGAGTCCACATCTAGCACTGCCTATATGGCCAGGGTTTGGAAGAGGGATGACTCAGAGACCTAGAATATAATCAAACATGGCTGACAAAAAAAAGGCAATGAAATGATTCCTAATAATATTCCGCTATACTCATGGATGGGTGTCTAGCCCAGTTGTCATTAGAGAAGCTTTGAGAACCCTGAAGATGAGGGGGAGGAAGGATTATAGGCACAAGAGTTGTCAAGGACACCAGGAGAACATAGCCCACAGAATCAGTTAACCAGATCTCATAGGAGCTCACATAGACTGATGTAGCAGTCACAGAGACTGCATGGGTCTATGTCAGGGGCTCTGCATACATGCTGTGACTATATAGCCCAGTGTCTTTGTGGGACCCCTGACAGTGGGAGTGGAGGTGTCTCTGGCTCTTGCCTTCTCATGGGATCCTTTCATCCTACTGGATTGCTTCATCCAGCCTTGAGATGACTAGTCTTACTGCATCTTGTTATGCCATGTTACATTGATATCTTTGGGAGACCTGCTCTTTTATGAAGGGAAACAGAAGCAGTGGATCTGATGGAGAGGGGAGGTTGTAGGGAGATTAGGAGGAGAGGAGGGACACTGTGATCAGGGTGTATTATATGAAAGAAGAATAAAGAAAAAGGAAAAAATAGTGAATGGTAAATGAAAACGTGTGTGTGTGTGTGTGTGTGTGTGTGTGTGTGTGTGTGTGTGTGTGTGTGTGTGTGATGAGAGTTGCAGAAGGTTTCAAAACCAATGGTGAAGACATGTAGGGCCTAGGTCAGTGGAAGAATAGTTTCTTGTGTCAGAACCTTCTGTTTGCTGTGGTACATTGGCAGCTAAGGCCAGGTAGATGTGTTGTCCATAAAGTCAATGAGTGATGATGATGTGGACCAGAAAAGAAGAGCAGATGTGAATTGTAAACATAAAACCTCAGGCTACAGTTTTGTTAATTCTAGAAAACATCCCCAGGGCCTGGCTAGTAGATAGCCTGCAGAATCACTTACAGAGGCTGGGCTTTGCCATCTGGTCAACCTAAAACTGCTCCTAGGTATAATATTCTGGTCTGGTGAGCATCGATGAGGGGACAAGCAAACTCTGCAGTGAAGGCTTCAATGTGCTGACTCTGTGTTTCATTCACACTCTACAGGCCAATTTCCTCCAATCCTAAAAGAATGGAGACACTCCTCACATCCCCTACCTATGGAGTCTTCTCTTCTGAGGTGCCTCAAGGCTCTCCCAGTGAGTGCTGGAAAGCAGACTTCATTCTGTATGTCTGTTTATCTAATAGAAAAGGGGACTTTATCCCCACCCCCATGCACCCATCATTTCTTCAGCATTCAACAGGCATGAACTTAAGTTCTAAAGGGGAAACTACAGAATTTTTATTCACTGATGTTTGATGTGTTTGAGGTTAAAACAGGAGAAAAACAATCAAATATCTGACTTTTATCACCTGTAGGACATTTCTTTTTGACTTCATGCTTTCTGGAAGGTTTAAGTTTATGAGTAGGAATGGTTATAGCATAAGAGGATTTAGAATTCAGTAGCAAATAAGTTAAATTATGTTGTTTAACAAAAATGTACTGTCCTAGGCATACAGGATACAAGGGTATGAGGTATATGTTATCATTTCCATTTTATAGATAAGGAATCTGAGAAACAAGAATGTTAGTAACTCATCTCGCATTGCAAAACCATTGACTATTGGTCCACAGTTCGAATTTAGATCAGTGTGACTCTGAAACTTTTGGTAATAATGGTTTTTAAAATATGGAATTAAGATAGAAACCATGTAATAGTAGATGTCTAGTCTGTGTGGGCTGACATAATAAAATACCTAAGACATGATGCTCCAACAAAGAAACTTTGCACCCTCCCAGTTCCAGCAGCTGAAGCTCCAGGTGACTGGCCTCTCTTGAGGCTCCTCCTCCTGGCTTTGCTCTGAACTTGTATGGTCTTTTCTATGCAGATTCTTGGTGACTTCATCTTACTAGAATATGGCTTAGCTGGTGAGGACCTACCCCAGAGACCCTGTTAAGCTGCTTTCCTGTGTAAAGTAAAAGCTGTTTCCTTCCTTCCTTCCTTCCTTCCTTCCTTCCTTCCTTCCTTCCTTCCTTCCTTCCTTCCTTCCCTTCCCTTCCCTTCCCTTCCTGTTTTATTTTTCTTTCTTTCCTTCTTCTTCTTCTTCTTCTTCTTCTTCTTCTTCTTCTTCTTCTTCTTCTTCTTCTTTTCTCTCTCTCTCTCTCTCTCTCTCTCTCTCTCTCTCTCTCTCTCTCTTTCTCTCTCCCCCTCCCTTCTTTTCTTTCTTTTTTGTTTTTTTCAGACAAGGATTCTCTGTGTAGCCCTGGCTGTCCTGGAATTCACTCTGTAGACCAGGCAGGCCTCAAACTCACAGGGGATCACCCATCTCTGCCTCTCAGTGCTGGGATTGAAGGAATGTGAAGGGCCCTGTTTTCAAATATAGTTTGTCTTTCGATGGCAAGTATCAGAACTTCTACACAGGAATGGGATAAACACAAAATGCAGCCTATAACATTAAGAACTTCTTTCAAACTTTTTTATTTTTTCCTGAGTTTTGTTATGTTTGACAAATAAAAATTGTATATATTTAAGTATAAAACAAAGATTCATTGCACATATACAGTGCAAAATAATCCCCCAAATCAATTTGATTCACATCTGTCACTTCATATAGCTACTTCTGTGTGTATGAAGAAAACATGTCAGATCTACCTTCTTAGCAAGTTTAAATGTATAATACAGTATTATTAACTACAATCACTGGATGTATATTGGGTCCCCAGACTTTACTTAGTATATAGCTGAATGTTTAACCTTCCACAGATATTTCTCTTGGTCCCTAGTATATGCTATTCTCTGTTTCTGTGAATTATGATTTTTCAGGGATATATATATATGTGTTTGAATGGATGAGATAGTATATTACTTATCTCTCTGGTCCTAGCATAATGTCTCCCAGGTCCATCCATACTGTCACAAGTAACAATTTTCTTTGTATATACATGTATGTGACACACATGTGTGTATGTGAGTGCACTCGCCTGTGGACACATATGTGGCCAGAGAATGATGTTCTCTTTCTTGATTTCTCTCCACTTTAACTTCTGAGATGGGATCTCTGACAAAACCTGGAACTCACCAGTTGGCTAGACTGACTGGCCAGGGAGCTCTGGGGACGCCCTGCTAGCCCCCAGCCCAGTACCAGGTTTACAGATGGGTGCCATCTGTGCAGTCACGAGTGCTGAGGATGCAAACTCAGGGTCCTCACGACTTTACCATGACCTCAGGCGCTGTACCAAGTGAGCCAGCTTCTTTGTTTTATTTTCTAATTTTTTTCATTTATTTTATATACCAACCACAGTTTCCCCTCCCTCCTCCCTCCCATTCCTCACCTCCCATCTACCCCCCTCCCCATCCACTCCTCCTCCTTCTCCTTCTCCACTCAGAAAGGGACAGACCTTCCATGGGTGTGAACAAAGCATGGTGAGCCATATTCTTAACCCTATTTTTTATGGCTAAAATAAATAAACATATACAGCATAATTACATACATCATAGCCTATACATAGATGAATGTATTATAATTAAATGTATAGTATGTCAGTGTGTTTGAATATAATAAATGTGAACATATAATCTACATGTGTTGTATTAAATATATGTGTGAATACATATGTTCATGTATATAGCAGTATCATATTATTATATGTAATATATGTATGAATATTACATATATGAACCCTTAAGTAGCGTTCAACTTGACTATTTTGAGTGATGCTTCAACAATCATGGGAATGCACTTTTTTTCTTTTGAGTAGATATTAAGAAGTAAAATGTCTGGGCCATAGGATAATTCTATTTTTATTATTTGAAAACACCCTTATTGTTTTCCATAATAGCTACCCCAAAATACATTCCCACCAACAGTGCAAGCAAGGGTACTTGAACAACTCCAGTGTTTATTTATTTTAAGATTTGACAGCTAGAAGGGACCTGCAGATCTTTGTTATGATTTGGATACATGCAGCCATGGAAACAATGTCTTAGCCTAAGGGAAAGTTCCAGATTAGCCGAAGTAGGCAGAGTCATTTTTCTGTCCCACAAAGTCAATGGAGACTGACGAATGATGGAAGATTTGTCACCTTCAACCAGCACTTTTAGAGCTGGAGGCTGCCAACAAATGAGTCAGAGGAAAGAGACAATGAGGTGGTACACATGGGAAGCTTCGGCAGGTCAGGCTTGAGGAGTGTGCACTTCGTTTTTGACTCTTTTTGATGGGAAGTGGGAGAAGTTAGATGAGCTATGTGTATGCTGAGTTTGACTATGAAATGTCTCCCCAGGTGTTAAGGACTTGGTTGAAAACTGATGGAGTTTGAGGAAGCAAGTGAATTTTAACAGTTCCACTTCATCATTGGAGTCCAATAATTCAATGGTGTTTGAGGAAAGTAGCGCTGGACTGGTTGAAGGAAGCAGGTCACTATGTGAAGGGTATATCTTATTACAGGCTCCTCCAAACCTCAGATTCCCAGTCTCAGTGAGGTGAGCAGTCTCCTCATCCCATGCTCCCGTGACCACGATGTTCTCTCTGATCATAGGTCCATTGCCATAGGCCCAACAGGCCATGGCTGAAACCTTTGAGACCCTGAGCCAAAGTACTCTTTCATCCCAGAGAATTTTTCTCGTGTATTTGCACAGAGATGGGAGCTAACTAGTACAAGAAAAGAAGAATGGATTGTAACTTACAGTCCTCAGTCTACCTCCATTTAAAGCCCTTTCTACCTGTTATGAACAATTGTACCTATGTCACTCAGCCAGTGAACTTAACCTATGTTAGTTTTCTAGGGAGGTAAACCCTTGGATGACCCTTAGCCCATCTATATTGATCATTAAAAGAGAGGACAAATTAAATCTGATCAAGCATAGTGCCCCAAAGTTCAAAAGCAGTCACAACCATCATCTTTTGTATTATATCATCTTCATATAGAAATTTTTAACAAGTTAGATGTTGAAACTGCTCCATAAAATTAATATTTATAAGAGCATGTTTTGAATAATATTAAAATATATACATTATTATTGAAGATAGAAATAAAATTTAAGTTTTTAATTTCTAAAATTTTATACATTTTAAGTATAATTGATATATAACAATTATATATCAAACTTTCAAAATACAAGAAACCATACTACATTCCTTTGAAAAGATTTGTTGCAAATATTCACTAACTTGCATACTGTATTTATATATATGTATGTGAGTACATGTTTGTGTGTGTGGACACATGTATGGTTGCACATATGTATATATGTGTATGTGGGTGTCTCCATCAATGATTTCACCTTAGTTTTTAGACAGGGTCTCACTCTAATACTGGAATTTGCTACTTACCTAGACTAGTTGGCCAGCAGGCCCAGGGATCCTCTGGTCTCTGTCTCCCAACACTGGATTTACAGATACATGCCTGCCTTTCACATGGGTTCCAGGGATCAAACTCAGGTCATCATCCATGCCTGGCAAGTACTTTACCAACTGAGCCTCAGTTCCATTTACATGAACCAGCAGAGATTCCAGACCCAAGTAAACCACAGTGTGAACTCTACCCTGCTCTGATGGTCCAGCCCTTTGGCACTTTGGAACCATACATTGTACCATCTGTGGATGGCTATTTCCACCTGTCTTCCAAGCAAGACTGAGGACTAAGTGAAGTACTAGCATGTGTCTCTTTGTTCTTCTCTCTCCTCTCCCTTCTTGCAATAGTGCCCTCTTCCCCTCCCCTCCCGTCTCTTTCCTTCTTTGCTTTCTTTCACTTAGACGTGGACATTGGACTGGGGTGGACAGGACAGCAGAATGTCCTATTGATTTTCATAAAAGCATTTGCCAGAGGATGAATTACAAGTCCTGAGGTCATTTCAGGCTGTTTTGGCAGCAGCAATTAATGAGCTATTGAACATATAATAGGTAAAAAATAAAATAAAATAAATTAGATAGGGAGGAAGTCACTGGGATCCAGTAAGGGGCTGAGGTAATGACTCAGTAGAGAATAAAGCTTGTGTAGTAAAGCAAGAGGACATGAGGCAAGGTCCCTGGAAACAAAGGAAACACCAGCTGGAGTTGTAGTCCATCTGAAATTTCATCAGAGATGAGAAATCCCTGGGATACTCTGTCGAGCTAGACTGGCTGACTTGGGAAACTAGGGACTTAGTGAGAGAGCTGGCTCAGAACATAAAGTGGGGAGCAGTTGAAGGAGAAAACTGACATCTACCTCTGGTCACCACAGGCACACACATGCATGCACACTAGCTCCCACATGTGCCTATACACATGTACACCACACACACACACACACACACACACAAATAAAACACTTCAAGAGTCGATAGCATTGTAATTTAATCTCTCATATGCATCTCATTATCTTAACAATCCCAAACAACAGCTCTCTGATACCTTATACAGAAGGAAGAGGAAAAATAATTTCTGTGGACAGAGTACCAGGTCCCTCTGTCACACTAGTTATTATTTCCAAATGTTGGCTGTCAAGGGTGTGTTTCCCATTCTCCTAACTATTAAACTATTTGGCTCCCTTTGGGGGGAGGGATGGGTTTGGCAACCCACAGAACTTCATGGAATTTCAGAGCTCCATCAGAAATCCAGGGCTGTGTGTGAGGCCATCTCAGGAGCACACTGCCCAGGGCGCTTCCTCCTCTAGAAGTCTCTACATACAAAGCTCAGTGCAACCGGCCGTACAGGATATTCCTTACTTTGTTCTCCTGGGAAAGTGAATGTTTTGTCTAGTGATTTTATTGTGAAATATTTCTAACTTGTAAAGGAATCACAATAATAGTGCAGAGGATCTCACAGACCTTTCACACAGATATTTCAAATGTTAATGTTTTCAGTGCTTCTGCTTTTTCTCACTAATTACACAGAATTGCCACCTTCTTGTTTTCTGTTTGAGAGCAGGCTGCAGACATTATCTTTCTTTACCCCTAAATACTACAGTACAGGCACTAAAGAGGGAGATGCAAATATAGCAAAATGACTACAATAAGATAGGTAACACCACTGTACTTAAATCCCCACTTCTTCAAATTTGAACATTGTCCCAACAATAAACGCTATGGCAAAAGGATTTGAGAAGGACCAGACATAGCTCCTTTAACCTTGATCTCTTCCTTTGTAATTTTTTCTTTAAGACCTTGTACCCCTAATTTGAGCGGGCTTGATGTTTTCTCATTCCTATATTCAAACTATGCACATTTGTTAGAAATATCCCAGAAGGCATTGCAGGCTCTTTTCCATGCTCCATGTCCACTTCCCCAGTAGACCTTCTTAATCTTGATGCTATTGTTCTCTTGGCGATTAATACAAATCTTGTGGGGAGGTATACTGAGGCTATGTAACTACTGTGTTTCTGATCAAGTTTTCATCTAGCAGTTTAATCTTTTAGAGTATTTTAGAACTTTACCTTCTTGTGTCATTTTTGACTAAAAATAAGAAAGATAAACTCTTCACTGAAGCTCATCTCCCCCAGAAAGCCATATACTGGAAGGGTGACATTGAGGCAGTGAAAACAGCCAGGCCAGACATCTGCTCCATACCAGGTTTGTCCTTCCCTGCATGTCAAAGGCCCCATCCACTGTCACTGGAGGGAACTCTCTCAGCCATGCTTCAGGCTGGAAGTGGGATGAATGGGCTCCAGTGGGTCTCTAGTCTCCCTCCATCCTGAGGGTCTGCACTGGTAGTCTGTGTTGCAAGGTGTTTTTAATGAATGTTTTAGTTAGCATACAAGATAATGGATTTCATTAGGACATTTTCATACATATACACCATTGTGCCTTTCTATGTTCACACCTTTAACTCCCTTCTCCCATCCTGCTTTCTACCTTTCACTGATATCCTTTATATGTGTAATATTTCTTCTGTTGTTTTCATGTAACATATATGAGAAAACACACACACACACACACACACACACACACACAGAGAGAGAGAGAGAGAGAGAGAGAGAGAGAGAGAGAGAGAGAGAGAGAGTTCTATTTAGCCATAAAAAGAATAAAGTGATGTCACTTGTAGGAAAATGGATGGAATTAGAGTCCATCATGTTAAGTGAAATAAGCAAGACTCACCACCACCCCCAATTACTTTTTCTCTCACATGTAGAATGTATATACATATATGTGTGCTTATATGTGTAAAAGGAAGACTATGATGAGGAGAAGACTAAATGGGAAAGGGAGAAACCAAGAGAAGGTAGGAAAGAGCATGGATAAAATGTTGCATATTTTCTTTCATAGGTTGAGAGCTCCTGCCCGCCCCTCTCCCATCAGTGCACAGGAGCTCATCCTCTGCCTCTGAGACCCTGTGGAAATGCAGACCACTTGGGAAAAAGTGTGCCATGGGTGGGTGAGACTCCTCTTCAGGAGCAATCCCTGCTCCTTTGGGCATCTGCACACCACAGCTCCATGACAACCTCCCTGCTCCTCACACCCCAAGCTGCCCCCTGTGAGAAAGTCCCTCAGGATTTGACCACAGGGGTGGGACACACACTTCAGGCAGGACACCGATTCTCCAGCTCTTCTGTTTTTCTTTATAAACTAATGACCAGAGGCAGAAACTGTCTTTCTTTTCCTGTTTGTCAAGGTCCCATGGGGGTTTCAGAGAGCTCCACAGGCCCCAGTAATCTCCAAAAAGTCGCCCTGGAGCCATTGACCTCAGCCTGAGGAGCAGCAGCCACACTCTACTCCAAAGATGCCAACTGCATTCTCTTTTCCTCTCTAACTTATGTATCTTTAAAAAGAAATATGGAATAGGAATTGAAGCAGGGGGACAGTTAAAAATACAACTTCAGTGAGTTATATTTCACATGCAGTGATGTTCATCCAGTTAAAAATTTACAATTTGACGGAATTAATGTATTTGAATTTCTGTAACCACCATCACAATCAATTTTACATTTTCATCTCTGAAAAGAAGCCCAGCTCCATTAGCAGTGACTCTCAAGGGAGGTTTCAAAAATGGCTCCATGTATTTCTTGAGCAATAGCTGCCCATCTTTTGTTCTTTTCCTGGGCTTAACTATTCTTTCACTATCTTCCAGCTGAGCTGTGCCTACAATGGTCTCTCTGTAAGGACTTAATTAATTGATGACAGTTGGGTTTTCTTCCCTTGGGGGCACCAACCTTACATTATTCTTGGTAAATTTGATTTTTTGAATTTCTCCTGTCTTTTCCCTAGAGAATCATGAATGGGTTGTTCTTAGGAAATTGCAGGATGTTGTGCATCAGTTTTTCAATAATTTACAATTTAAATCACACTTTTAGACACACAATTCTATTTTATCCTCCCAAACAACAGTTAAATGTACAACTAGCGGTATCTATAAAGTGCCTTTCTAGGCCAGGCAGTCCTAAGTGCTTCTCATATTTGCAAAATTAATCTAATACTCTTCTAGTCATAATGGATTCCCAAACTGAATATACTGAAACATACTCGGCAATGTGATAGTGTGGGGTGCAGAACTTTTAGAAGAGGATTAAAGGAGGGGGGATCATTGCCATAGACAAGGGCTTCTGGGAGCCAATCCATCCCTTCCATCTCTCCCACCTCCAGAGGACTCAGCAAGAAGACCCTCATCAGACGTGAAGGGTGGGCTTTGGTACTGGATCTTTCCATTCTAGAACTCTAAGAAAGAAGTTTCTATTATTTCAAGTTACCCAGTGCAAGGTAGTTTGTTTGCTACAGCAATACAAACAGAAGGCAAATTCTCACCATCTGAAGAGACCAGTCTGATTAAAATTAACCAGAAGCACAGAGAGATTCCATGATAACAAGCCAGAAAGTCATAGAGCTTGGAAGGCAGAGTAGAGGCCAGGGGTATGCACAGTGTGTTTCTTGTCTTGGCTTCAAACATTGCTCTTATCGCTTTCAACTTGCCTGTTTCAGCAGCAAATTCTGACAGGGGCCTAGTTAGAACTTGAATGTCAGTACTTACAGCCCAGGCCCCATGCTATAAATAACTAAGAGCCCCCACAGACCACTTGCCCCCAAATCTTTTACGGTTCATAGAGCTTGAGTTCTTCGGCTAGGTCTACACATTGCATCCCCTCCCTACATTGTGGACAACGTGACTGAAACTTCATGTCATCCAATACATTGTTACAGCACTCAGAGTTTAGAGAGACCCCTTAAATACTAACAAGTGTGATTGTATTGGAGGGGGACAAGTACTTTTCAAGTCAATTTCCAAGGCCAGTTTCCCCTCACTGTCCATGGCCCTCTGTAACGTCTCTCTGTCTCTTTTTCAGTGTGTTCTATCTCAAGCATGGAACACAGCACATGGATTTAATCACCACAGCAGTGGTTTGAGTGTGTGCTCAGCTAATCAGAAAGAGCAGTGGCAAGCCCAAGAATCCATTTCAGTTGTATAGCATTTTAAAAGAGTTGACACACGTGTCCTTTGGAGAGAAAATAATCAAAGTTTACACAGCAAAAGCCAGTTCTGACCTGCCAACTGCAATGATTGGTCGCACACAAGAGAGCTGAGGAATTCCAAGGCCATTTGGGTTGTGTTAAGTCTGCTGAAACAGCGTCCAGTTTGATGTCTGCCACTTTAAATGGTTTAATGACTTTTGGATAAGCCTTCAGAGGTAAATGGTTAAATCACCAAATGCTCCATAAAATAATTATACAAACAATTTTCTGGCTAATTATCTAACATGAACAGAAGCACACAGCTGCTAAGATATATAATTGCTGTTTCATCAGGGCTGGCTACTGTATTTACATAATTCCTTTACTGATCTTGATGTAGTTTGGTGGAGGGCATTAACATAATATCCCATGAAATGAAAGAGTTATAGACATAGCTCTGGTCCCAGCTGGTAGATAAGAGCAGTGACTTACTCTGATAACTTTTTTAAGGCAATCGATTACGATCTTTAAATCTATGTACATTTGTATGGCATATGTAAGTCCTTAGGTGGTTATATTTAGATTAAGTTAGGGCAGAGATAAATTTTGACTCTGTTATCTGTATATTGTACATACAGAGAAATGAGCATGTAATTGGACAGTTCACAAACTGAACTCCCTCAGGGAATAAGTGGAGTAAGAAACAGAATATTATCAGAACCTCAAAATCCTGCCTTGTCTGCTTCCAGCTCCTACTCCCTCCAAAGAGAGATGCTATCATCCTTTCTAGCTGGAGACTCACTTTGCTTGTGTTGTACTGAGTCTGAATGTGATCACAGAGTGCGTGCTTTCTGGTGTCTCTGCTGTCTTTGATCATGTTTCTAAGTTTCACTCTGACAATTTTCTCACTATCACTAGTATTATGATATCCCATTGCACAAGTGAATTATATCTTGCCTATCATTTTACTATTGAGAGGTTTCTGAATAATTTCTGGTTTAACAATATTATGGATAATGATGTTTATGTTTCTTAGTGAACATATGTCTATGCCTAAGAGTGGTGTGTGTATGTGTGTGTTCCACTTTGTTAGATACTGTCAAACACTTCTCCTGAAAGGTTGCACTAATTTGTACTCCCTTCAGCACTGGATGAGTGAGGACAAAATTATGAAGCATTCTCACTGATGCACACTAAACCTAAAGGGCAATTTGAGGTAAGAAAGGCAGGAGCAGTTGTTCTGAAGGAAAGGACTCCAAAGCCAAGGCCTGGTGAAGAAAGGGTCATCTGAGAAGGTAGCATGGAGGAGGAATCACATTTGAGGTATTCTGGTACACAGCATGCATGCTAGAGAACCCCTGACCCCATGCTCCCTTTTCTCCCCGGTCTACTTGGAGCATGCTGAAGTGCTCCCTGGGTCTGAAAGACCCCTCTGGAGGCCTGGGGATGCCTCTTTTCTCAATGCATAGCTGCCTTTGCCGGAGTATGACAAAGATGTATAACACTGATGTAGGGTTCGTCTGAGACTAAAGTGTTATAAACTACATGCGGTGTTCCCTAAATTCCATACTCTGCAATCCTAACCCCGAGGCTGGTGAGCTGGTCAAAGGGTGAGCTAGCAAGCAGGGCAAGCTGAGTTCAGTCTCCAGAACACACATGGTAGAGGGAGAGAACCAAACGCACAAGTTGTCCTCTGACCTCCACATATGTATCATGGTGTGAGCACCCTCACTCCACACACTAACTAAATAAATAACATGAAAAAATCTTAATATCCTATGTGATGGTATTGGGGATAGGACTTTTGTTAGATGAGTGGGTCAAGAGAGAAGTCTTTATGAATGGGATCAGTGCCCTTAAAAGAGATCTGAGACCTCTCTTGCCTTTTCACTGTGTGCTGGCATAGTGGGAAGATACTATCTGCAAGTCAGAAAGCAGGTCCTCTCCAGAACTAGATCACACTTGCTCCCTGGTCTTGCTTTTCTAGCCTCCAGAACTGTGAGGAATGAATTTCTGTTTCTAAGGGCACCATACTCTTGGGCACTGGTGTAGAGTATCCACACCAAGATAAAGGGAGATGGTGGGTGGGGAGGTAAACCAGAGAAGAGTAAAATCACACAGATTTCTTCATGGCTTGGACCTCCTAAGATGGGCAGGAACAGTGGGGCGGGTGGAGAAAGGGAAAGAGAGGGAGGAGGGAGGAAGAAAGGAAGGAAGGAGGGAGGGAGGGAAGGAAGGAAGGAGGAAGGGAGGGGGAGGGGATGGAGGGAAGGAATATGTTTAGAATTCTTGAAAGATGAACAATGGTTACCTTTTTGACTTCTTGATAAAACTATTAGTAACAGTTTCTTTAAAAGAAACATACCTCTAAGAAGTAAATCGCTATTTTCCCACTTGAGTTACATCTGCATTAGCAGATTAGGAAAGGGTCCTCCTCAGTCAGCTGAGGAAATGCCAGGCAGGAGGTCATATGACTTTATTATCATGCCTCTATGTCTATTTACTGCCTCACTTACCCAGATTTAACCTCATTCATTGATTAAGTTGATTTTTACCGTTTTAGAGTAATTTTAGGCAAAGGTTCTTAACCAGATTCACAGACAGACTTCAAGGGGTTTCTGGTTCTTCTGATCTCACATGCCTGGATGGTGGGTTGACCTCTGCTATAAGATTCTTGCGGCAGTCTGCCGAACCCACTTTTAAAAGAGCATACTGCCAGAGGGATGTGCTGAGTAAAGGAATATGACCATAGATACAATAATATGCAGTTACTGAGGTAGAAAATGCCAATTAAATCTAGCAATAAGATGCCTTAAAGAATAATATCTTCAAAGATGTAGAATAATGTATGGTGTGCTTGATTATTAAAAAGTAAAATAAAGAGGCATGTTCAGAAAAATAAAGGTTGAAACAGTTCACCATCAATTTTAAGTCCTTACCAAAAGAACTCATTAAAGATTGTGGTGATTAGAATAAAAATGGCCCTCATAGACTCACAGATTTAATGATTTGGTCCCCAGTTGTTGAACTATTTGGGAAGGGTAGGAATTATAGTCTTATTGGAGGAGGAGTGTCACTGGAGGTGGGCTTTCAGGTTTTAAATGCCTATGCCCTTTCCGGTTAGTTCTTTGTTTCCTGCTGGTGCCTAGGGATGTAATCTCTCAGACACTGCTCTAGCCTGCCTGCTGCCATGCTCCACCATGATTGCCACTAACTCTAGCCCTCTGGATCTCTAGCAAGTTCCAGATTTAATGCTTTCCTCTCTAGCTCTCCCTGATCATAATTTCATAGAGACGGGACCATAGCTAAGACACAGATATGCTGCAGAAAATGATCATTTTAATCTCAAAGAAATGGAGGTCAAGAAGGAACCATGAGCCAAAAAATTTATAAACATGTTTGTTAATCTAAGAAGTATTTTTGTATGTTTGTTTGTTTGTTTTTTTGAGACAGGGTTTCTCTGTGCAGCTTTGTGCCTTTCCTTGATCTCATTCTGTAGATCAGGCTGGCCTTGAACTCACAAAGATCCACCTGGCTCTGCCTGCTGGGTGATGGGATTAAAGGCGTGTACCACCATCTCCCAGTTTAAGAAGCATTTTTTAAAAAGACAGCTAAGGGATTTCCAAATGTAAAATTAAAATCCTAGAAGACAATAGCCTGGTCACAGAGAGGGTGAGAAACTGAAATTAGAAAGTACAAATTCATTATATTATAATATTTAGGACGAAGATGGAGACCCGCTTCACTCTGAACTTTAAGCAGGAATTGTTTAAAAGCTTAAAAGTGAGTTGGGGAAAACACACGCAGAAAAGAAAGGACTGAAGAATACTATATCACCCCAATAATGAACAGACGTAGAAAAAAGTGAGGTAAGAAAGGGTACTGGACAAAGATTGATACGATATAGCAGTAATCTTAGTAAATGTGAGCAGATGTGAGCTCAGGGTGGAGATCCTTAGATTTAGACAAGAAACCTATCTCCATGCTGCTGAGGGAGAGAAACGCAACACGGTGATGTTTCGAGGTGGGGAAAACCCTGAGACCAAGACAGTCATGAGAGAATGCTGAGGGCTAGCTGTCAGAGGCACCAGCCACACTGCCATTTCAGGCTCCTGATGTGGTCCACGGATGGAGCCTAGAGAACTTATGGAAGGTAGTTCTCTATTCTCTATTTAGAAACAGATCAAGGAGTAAATACTAAAAAAAAAAATAAATAAATAAAAAATTTAAAAAAGGAGGTATTTTGACTAACACTATTAGTTCAGATTAAAGCAAATCTGTAAGGAAGCCCATATTACTCAAATAGAGAATTCATTCCTTTCAAGTAGACCCTGACCACATAGCAGACCACGGTAGTAATCTGAATAGCAAAGAATGGAGAACACACTTCCTTCTCCTTCCACAGTACAATATTATACACAGACCACAACCAAAGAGCCAGGAAAACTCCTTATGTTCAGAACCTAAAATAATCGTATTAATATTTATGAATCAGAGAATAAGTGGTAATGGAACTTATGAAATATTTAGAACTCAATGACCACAAAACAGTACCTGTAAAAGCTCTGTGCAGGGCTTCAAATGTGCATTCATTACGATGATGTGGTAACTGCAGTTGTAGAGGTTATTGTTGAGGTCGTGGAGGGAGGTGAGGATTAGCTTACGTTGGAGGCATGTTCATCTGAGAAGAGTTAGATACGGAGAGCTAGGGGCCTAACTCAGTGGTAGAACATTTGCCCAAAGAACACGAGGCCCGGAGATCCATTCTCCCAGCACCTCCAAGCAAGCAAACAAACAAACAAAGCCAGTTGATAGGAGATAGGAAGGAAGAAGTCGAGGGAAAACTTGAAGGAAAATGCCCATGGGAAGAACTCAGTGGCAATCTCTACAGGAGATTCCTGTATTTCACAGACCTGCCATTGGAAAAGTCTCATTTCAAAGCAAGAAAATGCACAGTGGTCTTGGCCACATGCTAATTTCTCACAAGCAACATGGAAAGTGCATTACTGTTTATGTCATGACTCTCCCATAATTGCTGGGGTTTCCATTTCCCACATCCTATTGACATCACTACTAAAATTTGCACTGCTCTTATGTGTGCATTTTAAATGGAAATTTATGCTAACATTTTAAAATGTCAATCAAGATGAATATACTCTATCCCCCAAAAGCAAACGTCAGTCTGTCTTGGCACCTAACACAGAGCAGGCACTTCCCTTTCATTGATTATCTCCATGACACTTTCTCTGCAGTTCCCTTGGACAGACCGTGTCAGATAGTTCTTACGGGTTCCCATTGCACTTGAAAGGACTGACCGGCACTACAGCATGACTGAGACTAGCCCCACTGTTTAGTACGTAGGTTAAAAAAGGCTTGGGGCCCTTTAGGAACCTTCCTGAAGTCACACACATCTAAGAAGTGGAGCCACAGTTTCAGAGAATACTGTGCAGCAACCCAAATTTAAACAATATTCAGAATTCCCTTGTCCACTTTGACTGCTCATGCATCCTTAAGATGCACAAGGGATTGTGTCTGTAAAGCCATTCCGACACAGCCAATTACACCCCTGCTCCCTGTCTCTCTACTTGACAGGACATGTTCAGGGCCCCCAGTTCTTAGAAGGATGGGGTCCTTCTCTTAGGGTCATCTCTCTCAGACCAACAGTATGAGAAGACAGTTGAGGATAGGGAGGAAAGAAACCAAAACTCTAGTTTCCTTTAAAAAGGAAAACAGTGCGTGTATATGTGTGTGTGTATTTTTAAGGCAAGAACTAAATACATGCAAATCTTGACAGATAATGATTGATTTATTTTACCTTGGGGAGAAAAAAGGTCCATGCTGACTAGTTCAATTAATCACTGTAGTAGCTTCAATGTATAGCAGCCAATTTCCCCCACAATTTGGTTTTCTATCCAATAGACACAATTCATCACAAAAGACAAAAAAATTGGCCAAAACCAAACCTGCATGGGAGGGGGATGAACCTAGTTTATTTTAAATAGTGTTTTAGAAAAGACTACCAATAGCCAGACCAGTATTTAAACAGCCATGGACTGATAGAAGCTTCCACAGACCCGTTATACTGGCACAACTAGCGCTTTTCATGGGGAGAGTTCTGTGGCTGTGGGGCACTTAGTCATGGATTTTCTGCGACAATTCCATAAGGAGCAGAAATGTGCTGGAAATAACTGAGAAACTTCAGAACCAGAACACTGGTTGTGCTTCCCCTTGAGCCAGCAGAAGGTCAGACTGCAGAGGCAGAGAAAGTGAGATGGATGCCACAGAATGTAGTAACTCTTGGAGAAAACCGAACCTGACATTACAGAAACGCTACAAATGAGCTATTGCCCAACCTAACTGAAAGTCCATTGTCCAAATGAACTGGTGTCATTCATCAAGGTGCTGATAGATACCCTTACTTATCCAAGATGAGTGCTTAATTCAGTTTTTATTTCAGTAACAAAATACCTGAAGTTGGATATTTTACAAATACATGAGTTTTATTTGACTCATGATTCTGGAGACTGGAAAATCCAAACATGGTTCTGGAGTCTGGTAAGGGGTCCCCAGGGCTATAGCATGATACTGTAGAGAAGTAGAAAAGGAAATTGATGCATTTAGAAAAGGCTGAGAACAGTGGGGTGGTTCTGCTTCAAGACAACCCACTCCACTAACCTGGTCCAATGAGCGCCATATTAGTATCTTCAAACATGGTGTCTTTCCATGAGCCTTGCCTCTTAAAGATCTTCCACTTCTCATATTGTTGCACCAGGAGTCACATTTCCAGCATATGAACTTCCAGGATATAGTCAAACAAATCCCCACCATAGCATGGACCCATCATACCCTCAAGTCACCTCCATAAAAGATCAGCCTGATTGTCCCCTAGCAGCCTACAACGTAGATTTTAGGATGGGGAAGACGTTGCTAATAAAAACCATACACTTAATGCTGAATAATTTTCAAAGTGATTTCACATCCATTCTTCAATTCCACCCTCCAAAGAACCTTGTAAAATATTCTCTGCATTCTTCAGGTCAGAGAAAACAAGATTTAAGGAGGATGCCATACGTGTATACCATTAAGGGACCTAGATCACAGCTCATGGACTATCAACTGCCATCTCTTCTACAGTCCTGTTCTACCTCAGCCTAGATCAGTCTTTTTTCAGATGACACTCCAGTCATAGAACAGCCAAGACTAGCAGCGTGACCTTCCCAGTCCTGCCCCCGCATGGCACTTCCTCTACAGGCACGAAAGAGACAACAGGAATTAATGTGGCTGGAGTCATGCCCACTCCAGTTTCTGGAGAGATTCTTTTCTCCACTGGGCCCAGGCTCAGCCTGAAGCCAGAAATCTGCTAACTGCCATCATGTTGCCTTGCTTCCACAGTGGGAAAGACAGGGTGTTTACTCTCTTCCAAAGAATCATTGGGCTCACGGTTCTTCCCATTCTGCTCTGTAAGATGAAATAAAAATGTAAACTCATAATTGAAATTGTTTAGGTCCTGAAAAGGGCGTGCTGTATTCAAAGACATTGGTATTTGGTTTTCTGCAACTTTGCTTCAGATGCAGACTCTGAATTTTAGTCTAAAATATATTTCCTCTATAATAACAAGAGAAAATGTGAACTATAGTATTGGTTGCTTGTTGCACAAAACCATTGGTCTGAAAATAACAGGGAGGATGAAGGTGGTTCAAACACCAGTAGGTAACAAAGTCTAAATGGGTGGCAGAAATGGCACTGATGAAAAATGCTCTAGAGCATTTTTCTCATCCTTCCTAATGCTGTGACCCTTTACTACAGTTCCTCGTGTTATGGTGAACCCCAACTATAAAATTATTTTAATTGTTACTTCATAACTGTAGTTTTGATACTATTATGGATCTTAATGTAAATATCAGTATCTTCTGTTGGTCTTAAGTGACCCCTGTGAAAGGGTCTTTCAACCTCCAAAGAGGTCACAACACACAGGTTGAGAATTGCTGATCTAGAGGAATCAGGATAATAGATGTCAAACATCATATCAGAGAGTCCCAATTCCTACAAGGAAAGGTTTTACTGGAGTGGTGCACATGCAGATAACAACGATCCTGGAGAGAACTTCAAAACAAAACAGAACAGTTGGTGGGACTGGAGAGCTATCAGCAGTAGGCAGAGACAGGGGGAGTATGCGCCCCATGACCAGGGAAAGAACAAATTTATTCTCAAAAGAGAATCCCAGGTCTGTGTGCAGCACAGAGTTTAAGAAGTCAAGCAAAACCCCACACTCTGTTTGAACTGAAGGAATACAGAAGAATAGGTGGATAGACAGAAAGACTAGAAACTGAGGGAATGAGCTCTCAGGATGGAACCATGGCACTGATACAGAGTGCTAGGTTCTGTATATCAATGTTTTTTCAAATCCTTGATTGACTTCTGTTTTAAAAGATAGTCCTGTCCCAGATCACACTGCTGGATGTTTTTTCTAGTGATGAGACAAAGCACTATGACCAAGGCAACTTATAGAATTAATGCAGGCTTACAGTATCACTGGTGAGTCCCATGACCCTGGTGGTGAGGAGCATGGCATCAGACAGGCAGGCATTGAACTGGAGCGACAGCTGAGAGCTTACATCTTATCCACAAACAGGAAGCAGAGGGAGCTCACTAGGAATGGCCTGGGTTTTTGAAATCTCAAAGTTCACTCCCAATAACACACCTTCTCCAACAAGGCCATATATTCTAAGCCTTCCCAAATAGTTCCACCATCTGAGGACCAAGCATTCAAATATATGAGCTTATGGGAACCATTATCATTCAAACTACCACCTTGGGGATACCTGAAAGTTATAACAATATGTTGTAAGATAAAAACAAGATGTTTACTATAGAAGATAATTAGAATATTTGTCATCTCACACTCATTTCAGTGACAAAGGCAACTAAAGACCACTTAACACATATCTAGTGTACAAAACAATTTAATTAACTTTAGTTCTTATGTTATACATGATCATCTAAACTTGTTCACCCTACACATCTGGCATTTTGTATCATTTAATCTCCCCACTTCTTAACCACTCATCCACATTTGTAGGCTCATTCTCTACTCTATGTATTTGAGTCTTTTTAAAGCAAATATTCCTTATGTAGATAAGACTCCACAAAGTTTTTCTAGCAAAAAGGTGATAACATCTCTTAATATCAATGGACTCAGTGCAGCAATAAGAAGACACAGGCTAACAGAATGGATATGAAAACAGGATTCATCCTTCTACTGCATATAAGAAACACACCTCAACATCAAAGACAGACATTACCTCAAAGTAAAGGGTTGTGAAAAGATTTTCCAATCAAATGGACCTAAGAAGCAAGCCAGTGTAGCTATCCTAATAGCTAACAAAATAGACTTCAAACTAAAATTAATCAAAAGAGATAGAGGACATTTCATATTCATCACAGGAAAAATTCATCAATATGAAGTCTCAATTCTGAACATATATGCCCCAAATACAAGGGAACCCATATTTGTAAAAGAAACATTACCAAAAGTTAAATCACACATCAAAACCCACAAACTAATAGTGGGAGACTTCAACACCCCACTCTCACCAATAGACAGGTCTGCCAGACAGAAACTTAACAGAGAAACGAGGGAACTAACAGATATTATGACTCCAATGGACTTAATGGAGTTAATAGGTATCTACAGAACACATCATCTAAATACCAAATAATATACCTTCTTCTCAGCACCTTGTATCTTATCAGACCACCTTGGGTTAAAGTTAGAGTTCAACAATAATATAAACTACAGAAAACCTACAAACTTATGGAAACTGAACAACTCTACACTGAATCACCACTGGGTCAAGGAAGAAATAAAGAAAGACTTCCTGGTATTCAATGAAAATGAGTGTACAAACATAACCAAATTTATGGGGCACTATGAAAGCAGTGATAAGAGGAACATTCATAGCACTAAATGCCTATATGAAGAATTTGGAGAAATCTCACACTAGCAACTTAAAAGCACACCTGAAAGCTCTAGAACAAAAAGAAGCAAACTCACCCAGGAGGAGGAGACAACAGGAAATAATCAAACTGAGCTGAAATCAATAAAATAAAAACAAAGAGAATAATACAAAGAATTAATGAAACAAATAATTAGTTCTTTGCGAAAATCTACAAGACATACCTTTATCCAAACTAACCAAAAGGTAGAGAGAGAATATCCAAATAAACAAAATCAGAAATGAAATGGGAGACATAACAACAGACACTTAGAAAATCCAGAGAATCATTAGGTCATACTTCAAAAACATGTACTCCACAAAATTGGAAAATCTAAAAGAAATGGACAATTTTCTGGATAGGTACCACATACCAAAATTAAATCAAGGCCAGATAAGCAATTTAAATAGTCCTATAACCCCTAAGTAGATAGAAACAGTCACTAAAAGCCTCCCAACCAAAAAAAGAAAGAACAGGGCCAGATGGTTTCAGTGCAAAATTCTAGCAGAGTTTCAAAGAAGAGCTAATACCAATACTCCTCAAATTGTTCCACACAGTAGAAATAGAAGGAACATTGGCAAATTCTTCTTATGAGGCCAGAGTTACCCAAATCACACAAAGATCCCACAAAGAAAGAGAATTACAGACCAATCTCCATCATGAACACTGATGCAAAAATACTCAATAAAATATTGGCAAACCGAATTTAAGAACACATTTTAAAAAACCATCCACCATGATCAAATAGGCTTCATCCCAGACATGCAGGGATGGTTCAACATATGAAGATTTGTCAATATAATCTACCATACTACCATATTAACAAACTGAAAGAAAAAAACCCACATGAACATCTCATTAGGTGCTGAAAGTTTTTGACAAAATCCAACACCCTTTCATGATAAAGGTTCTAGAGAGATCAGGGATACAAGGAACATACCTAAACATAATAAGAGCAATATTCAGCAAGCCAACATCAAATTAAATGGAGAGAAACTCAAAGGGACTTCACTAAAATCAGGAACAAGACAAGGCTGCCCACTCTCTACATATCTATTCAATATAATACTTGAAGCTCTAGCTAGAGCAATAAGGCATCAAAAGGAAATCAAGGAGATACAAATTGGAAATGAAGAGGTCAAACATTCACTATTTACAGATGAAATGATAATATACATGAGTGTGTAAATGAATTTCTAAACAGCCTCATTAAATAAGAAACACAGAGTCAAATACAGGGGTAAAAGCCATAGAAATCAGAGTGATAGCCACTAACTAACCTTAGCTCACCACATCACCATAGCTTCCCAAGAGAACTTCTTCCTATCTAACCTGTGCCTTTATTGCCTTGCTGTTCTGCCTTCTCATTGGCTCTTAACCCAGCCACCTCACTTCCTTGTCACTGCCTGTCTATACAGACCTCCAGGTCTCTATGGTTGGTACTGAGATTAAAGGTGTGCCTCATCACACTTGGCTGTGTCCTTGAACACAGAGACCCTGCCTGCCATGTGATTGGATTAAGGGTGTGTGCTACCACTGTCTGACTTCTGTTTATGGCTAGCTATGACCTCTGATCAACTTTATTTATTAACATACAGCACATTTCAGCACAAATAAAATATCACCACATAAGTGAACCCCAAAATTCAGAAAACTCCTACAGCTGATAAATACCTTCAATAATGTGGCTGTATACAAGATTAACTAAAAAAAGAAAAAACAAAAGCAAATCAGTAGCCCTCCTTTATACAAATGATAAATGGGCTGAGAAAGAAATCAGAGAAATAACACCCTTTACAATAGTCACAAATAGTATAAAATATCTTGGGGTAAGTCTAACCAAATAAATGAAAGACCTGTATGACAAGAACTTTAAGTCTCTGAAGAAAGAAATTGAAGAAGATGTCAGAAAATGGAAAGCTCTCCAATGCTCTTAGATTGGCAGAATTAACATAGTAAAAATGGCAATTTTACCAAAAGCAATCTACAGATTCAGTGCAATACCCATCAAAATCCCAACACAATTTTTTAGAGACCTTGAAAGAACAATACTCAACTTCATATGGAAAAAAAATACCCAAGATAGCCAAAAAATCCTGTATAAAAAAAGAACTTCTGGAGATATCACCATCCTTGACTTCACACTCTACTGTAGAGCTATAGTATTAAAAACAACATGGTATTGACATAAAACAGACAGGTGGATCAACAGAATTGAATTGAAGACCCTGACATAAAACCACACACCTATGAACACCAGAGTTGTGACAAAGAAGCCAAAACTATACAATAGAAAAAAGAAAGCATCTTCAACAAATGGTACTTTGCATGTGGAAGAATGGAAACAGATCCTTACTAATTTTTTTTTCCCAGAGCTGAGGATGGAACCCAGGGCCTTGTGCTTGCTAGGCAAGCACTCTACCACTGAGCTAAATCCCCAAACTGGAAATAGATCCTCATTTATTGCCATGCACAAAACTCAAGTCCAAGTAGATCAAAGACCTCAACATAATCCCAGTTACACTGAACATGATAGAAAAGAAGTGGGAAGTAGCCTTGACACATTGGCACAGGAGACAACTTCCTAAATATAAAAACAGCAGCACAAACACTGAAATAGACAATTAATAAATGGGACTGCCTGAAACTGAAAAGCTTCTATAAGGCAAAGGACACTGTCAAAAGATAAAATGGCACCCTACAGAATGGGAAAGATCTTCACCAACCCTACATCTGACTTAGGGCTGATCTCCAAAATATATAAAGAACTCAAGAATCTAGACATCAAAATACCAAATAATCCAATTTACAAAATGGGGTACAGATTTAAACAGAATTTTTAACAGAAGAATCTCAAATGGCTGAAAGACATTTAAGGAATTGCTCAACATCCTTAGCCTCAAGGAAATGCAAATCAAAGCAACTCTGAGATACCATCTTACACCTGTCAGAATGGCTAAGATCAAATATGTTAATAACAGCTTATGTTGGAGAGGATGTGGAGTACGGAGCACACTCCTCCACTGCTGGTGGGAGTGCAAACTTGTACAGCCACTTTGAAAATCAGTATGGCAGTTTCTCAGAAAATGGAAATCAATCTACCTCAAGATGCAGCAATACCAATCTTGGGGCACATACCTAAGGAATGTTCAATCACACCACAAGGACTCTTGCTTAACTATGCTCATAACAGCATTATTTGCAATACCCAGAACCTGGAAACAACCTAGATGCCCCTCAACTGAAGAATGGATAAAGAAAATGTGGTACATTTATACAATGGAATATTAGTCAGCAGTAAAAAAAAAATGATATTGTGAAATTTGTAGGCAAATGGATGGAACTAGAAAAAAATAATCCTGAGTGAGGTCACCCAGACCCAGAAAGACAATTATGGTATGTACTCACTCATAAGTGGATATTAGATATAAAGAAAGGATAACAGGCTACAATCCACAGCCCCAGAGAAGCTAAGTAGCAAGGAGGACCCTAAGAGGAACACATGGATTTCCCTGGGAAGGGAAAATAGATGAGATCTCTTGGGTAAACTGGGGATGGGGACAGGTGTTAAGGGGAGGGGATGGGGGAAAGGAACATGAGGGAATGGGTTGGTCAAGTTGGGGTTGGACAGAGGGAAAGGGTAACAAAAGAGATAGCGTGATAGAGGGGGCCATTTGGGGGTTAAGGAGAAACCTGGTGCCAGGGAAACTCCTAGGAATCCACAAAGATGACCTTAGCTAAGACTCCTAGCAATAGTGGAGAGGATTTGTGAACTGGCCTTCTTCTGTAATCAGATTGGTGACTACCCTAATAGTCAACAGAGAGCCTTAATCCAGTAACTGATAGAAGCAGATGCAGAGATACATAGCCAAGCACTGGGCCAAGCTCCGAGAGTCCAGCTGAAGAGAGGGAGGAAGGATTCTATGAGACGGGGGTCAAGATCATGACAGGGAAACCCACAGAGACAGCTGACCTGAGCTAGTGGGAGCTCATGGACTCTGGACTGACAGCTATGGAGCCTGCATGGGACTGACCTAGGCAACTGTGGGTGATAGTTGTATAGCTTGGTCTGTTTGTGGCCCTTAGCAGTGGGACCAAGATCTGTTCCTGGCAAATGAGCTGGCTTTTTGGAACCAATTTCCTATGATGGGATGCCTTGCCCACCCTTGATGCAGGGGGAGGAGCTTGGTCCTGTCTCAACTTGTGTCATGCTTTGTTGACTCCCATGGGAGGCCTGCCCTTTTTTGAACAGAGGAGTGGATGGGAAGTGGGGGGAGGGACTGGAAGGAGTGGAGGGAGGGGAAACTGTGGTTGGTATGTAAAATAAATGAAAAAATTTGATTAAAAAAAAGGTGAAGCTGCTTAATTCAATTGTAAACAGTAGATGCATGAATAGGATTTCAAAGATCCTAATTGGAAATGGCCTTGTGGTCTTTTGAAAGAAAATGGCCCCCAAAGGGAGGTGCACTAATGGGAGGTGTGGCCTTGTGGGAGTGGGTGTGGCCTTGTGGGAGTGGGTGTGGCCTTATTAAAGTGTCATTAGAGGGTCAGGGACTTTTTAGGTCCCATATATGCTCAAGCTCCACCCAGTGAGACAGACCATTTCCTATTGACTGTGAATCAAAAATGTAAGAACTCTCAGCTCCTTCTCTAGCACCATGTCTGCCTGCATGCTGTCTTGCTTCACACCATGACAATCATGGACTGAACCTCTGAACTGTAGGACAGCCAACACAATGAAATGTTTTCCGTATAAGAGTTGCTGTGGTCACAGTGTCTCTTCACAGCAATGGGAACACTAAGACAGGCTTCTAGGAGGCTGAAAGGCTGAGAGAAGTTTGCAGATGCTGAACCACGTGGGGAATAGAATTAGGAGTCTGGGTCAGTGGTAAAAGATTTTGGTAAACACTTTGGAATTTCCACCAAAATACCAAAAGAATCCTCAGGAATAAAGGGCATGTAAAAATTAATGTGCTTACCTGGGAGCTGAGAAATGAAACTGATCCAGTTTAGCATGAAGTCAAGCTTCTGGAAGCTGATGGCAATTTCTCAGTCACTTAATTGTCTGCTTGGATGAAGTGTGACACTCTTCAGAGTACAATAACATGTTCCAATCTTTACATTCTCTACAATGTACTTACAGCACCCAGCATACAATTAAAAATTGCTAGACATATAAAACTGGAAAGATGCAAAGTAGGAAGAAAAAGCTATTAGAGATGTATGGTTTATGATTTTATGATGGCTATCACATTTAAGTTAAAGATGCTAAAGGAAAGTATTGTGTGTGTGTGTGTGTGTGTGTGTGTGTGTGTGTGTGTGTTTGTCACATACATGTGAACACATGAACATATACAACTTTAGGAGAGATTTAAGACTGAAATGAAACCAATGGAAACCTATCTGAAACTTTAAAAAAATTAACAGATAGATGAGCTTGAAACACAGTTTTTTGTTTGTTTGTTTTGTTTTGTTTTGTTTTTTGAGACAGGGTTTCTCTGTGTAGTTTTGGTGCCTGTCCTGGATCTCACTCTGTAGACCAGGCTGGCCTCAAACTCACAGAGATCCGCCTGGCTCTGCCTCCCAAGTGCTGGAATTAAAAGCATGCACCACTGCCACCTGGCAAAAACACATTAAAAAAAAAAGAATAAAAAGTTAATGGGCTTGAAATCAGATCATTCAAATTGAAATACAGAGAAGGACGTGGGGAGAAATGAGCAGCCACAGTAACATGTGAGTCAGGATTAAGCAACCTTACATACAAGTAAATCAATTTTTCATAGAGGAAAGAATAGAGGAGAATTTTTTATAATGGTTCAATATATATTTTTAAAAAAATCAAAAAATAAACCCTACAGCCCATAGATCAAGGTTGTTCAGTAAACCCCAAAAGGATAAAAACGTGGATAGCTACATCTAGGCACATCATAGAAGAACTACTGGTAGTCACCCGTAAATGAAAAGAATTTGAGGAGGTAGAAAGCAGATAGCTAAACACAAGCACTAGAATAAGAACCCAAGGACATGGAAGCCAGAACTCAATAGAAGGGTGCTAAAATCAAAACCAAACAAACACTGTTATGGTTCGAATCTGAAATGCCCCCACAGGCTCCGATTTTAAATGCTTATTCTCCAGCCCAGAGAAAGAGAGATGTGGAAGACTGTGGAGCCTGTGGGTGAGCATCCCTAGGGATGGACTTGTGAAGCCCAGTGTCTGCTTCCTCGTCCTATACTCTGAGGAGACTGCTTCCCCTGCCATGGACAGAGCTGCCCTGCCATGCTTTCTCCACTCCGATGGGGCTGAAATCTCCTAAAACCAGTGAACCTTTCCTCCATTAAATTGTGTCTATGGGGTATTCGGGCCCGAGCCACTCAAAGGTAACAAGAAGTTCTGGAAGTTAATATCAAGTGAAACTGAAAGCCACCTCAGATCAATGTGAGTCTTAGTACTACCAGAACATAATGTAAAGTATGCCAAGGATCCTAAACATCTGCTTTTTAAAAACTTTCTGCCAACTAAATACTAAAAGTTCCTCCAAGAAGGAATGTACAGGCCAGAAATTCAGATCTCCAGGAAGGCAGGGGAGCAGTGGAAATCATGAGGTCACGTCTCCTGTAATGACAGGCATGTGTTCTGAGAAACTTTTCTTTACATAGTTGCAGCACTGGGGAAACATTGCAGCTTTTGCTTATACTGGTCCACCAGTACACTTACTACATCATAGGCCATATGGAATAGTCTACTGTGTCCATGCTACAAACTTCCACAACCTAGTGCAGTATTGAAATTTATAAGCAACTGCAATCCAGGGTAAGTATTGATACATTTAATCATAGCTAAGCATAGAAAATGCATTGTAATATATGGGTAGAAGATTAAAAGTAGCATGCCTATTTAGGACACTTGCCATGAATGTGTTTGGGAAGCTTTTCTAGGTGAGTCAGTGAGTAGCTGTGGAGTGGGTGTCAAACCTCAAACAGGAGTGTAAAGCACTGACTTTATGAACACTGTGCCCTTAGCTACAATGAGTGCATGAAATACTTTTCTTTCTTCAAAAATAAATTAACTAACTATAGCTTATAACAACTTTTTAAACTATAAACCTTCTCTTCTTTTCACATTTTTGATCCTAGTGTAATAACACATATCTTAAAACAAAAACACATTTCTTAGCTGTTCAAAATATTTTCTTTCTTTTTATCCTTACTTGCTAAGATTCTTTTGTATTTTAAATATTTTTCCCTATTCTGACAATATCGAGTACATTCAGGGTAAAATAGCCATAAACCCTTTTCTGGGCTAAACTTTCTTTGTTTTTAAAAGCAAAACAATTCACACAAAAACACACAATAGTCCAGGCCTACACAGTGAGAGCCATTGAGCACACCACCTCCAGCTCCACACTGTGCTTTAGGAGAAAGAACACAGACAGAGCTATATTCTTATAATTTATCAGTATTTTCATATTAAAGATCTTCTAAAGGATCTACATTCTACAATCAACTGTGAAAGTATTTAAGCAGAAGACATATGCTCTAAAATAGCAACAAAGAGTATACTTACTATTTCAATGAGTAATAAAGTCATTCATTGTTATTATCAAGTCTGAGCTGTACATAATAGTGTACACTGTACTTTTATATAATTAAGAGCTCAATGAGTTTGTTTGCACTAACACCATCATAATCTCATGAGTAATGCATTGCACTACAATGTTATGGTTGATACAGTTGATATGAATTTTGCAGTTCCGTTGTAATCTTCTAGGATCAGTACATGCTTGAGGTCTGTTATTAATCAAAACATCATTATACAGGTCACAACCATATGTGCAAAGTTATAAAATACCATATTTCCAAAGCTATTTGTCAGTGAATTGATAATAAGAATAGTTTATTGTAGACAATTTTAATGTATGTATTATTAAAATATATGATAACAAGAACACAAGGAAAGGTCAGCATATTGATGAAATTGTACTTTATCCATGAGGAGTAGAATATTAATTGATCATAGACTAGAATAGTCTAAGCATGTCTACTAATTCCTAAAAAGCAATATGAAGGACAATAAATAAAAATCCAGCAAGAAAAACTAAATGCAACACTAAAAGTTACCTTATCGCTCAATATATAACAGGAAAGAAGAGAAAAAAATGTAGAGGGTACAAAGAAAAAACAAATAGATGGTAGACTTAAATCCAACAATAGCAATAATTAGATCAAATGTGAATGAACTCTCCCTCTAATTTATGGACTCCACACTCCCAGACTGTCAGAAAAACAATGACAGTGAGTACACAACTACATACTATGTACAGGGAAGGTATTTTAAATATAAGTACACAGACTGACAGTTAAATGATGGGGCTTGATATACCATGTACATGTTAAATTAAAGGAATCTAGTACAGTCATATTAATTTGTTATGGTTTGGGTATGACGTATCCCCCAAAGGGTGACAAAAATAGCCTAGTCTCCACCACAAGTAGTGTTCATAGGTGGGGCTGTGGGAAAGGCTGGGTCCTGAGGGTTCTACTATCATCAATGTATCAATCCATTGGCTGATACAATACTTTAATAAGCTTTCAGGAAGTGGGAAAAGGAAGGACCTCATTGGAAGAAGTACATTAACTGGAGGGGTATTGTCTTAGTCATTGTTCTATTGCTGTGAAGAGACATCATAACAAAGGTACCTCTCATGAAAGAAAGCATTTGATTGGAGACTTGCTTATAGTTTCAGAGGCTTTGTCCATTATCATCATGGCAGGGAGCATGGCAGCAGACAGGCATGGTGCTGGAGAAGTAGTTGAAAGCTACATCTTAATTTGGAGAGAGAGAGAGAGAGAGAGAGAGAGAGAGAGAGAGAGAGAGAGAGTCTGGGCCTGGCATGGGCTTTTGAAACCTCAAAGCCTACCCCAGTGACACACTCCCTCCAACAAGGCCACACCTCTTAATCCTTCTAATCCTATCAAAGAGTTCCACTCCCTGGTGACTAAGCATTCAGATATATGATTCTATGGAACCATTCTTATTCAAAATACCACACTCCACTCCTTGCCCTCCTTGGGCTTGTAGCAATATCATAAGCCAAAAAATGCATTCAGTCTAACTTCAAAAATCCCCATAGACTATCACAGTCTCACCACGTTTAGTCTGAGACTCATGCAATCTCTTAACAGTAACCTCCTGTAAAATCAAAATCAAAAAGCAGATCACATACTTCCAACATATAATGACAAAGAATATACATTATCATTCCAAAAGAGAGGTAAGGAAGCATAGTGAGGAAATATCAAACCAAAGACTGAAAACAAATGGAAAAAATCCAAATTCTGCAACTCCATGTCTGGTGTCAAAGTGTTCATCAGATCTCCAACTCCTTCCAGGCTTATTGATTGCAACATACTTCTCTTTCTTGGACTGGTTACACACCTGGCCTTCAGCTTTCATACCACCACTCTGGGTTCTCCAACATCTTGGGTTCTCCAATACAATCCAGACTTCACCTTCACAGCTTCATACAATGGCCTCCCTGGCCTTCCACTCAGGAACGCTCCTCATATATGCCTGGTCTCCATGACTTTCTGTAGTCCTGGAAAGAGATTCTACAACCCCTTTTTTAATTCTTGATTCAAAAACCAGAAAGATGTAACTGAAGTTGCCAAGTTCTGCTGCCTGATGGAGCTTGAACTTGACTCCCTCATTTAATTATATTCATATCAGCTTTCTGAGGTTGATGGTTTCCTTCACTGCTTAAACTTTCCTTTAATTCTTTTATACAAGAAAGCTTAACTGGGTGGGATCATGCCCTGAGGTTACCACTCTTTTTACTCTATTTAGCATCAGACTTTTCTTTAAATTTTATCTCCTGAGGACTGTACTTACCTCCATTATATTCCCTGGTGCTCATTTTCTCCTCAAACTATACGATTTATGTTTCTTTGTCCAATTTGCTCCTTTTCATTATAGATCTGTCAAAGAGTGATTACGAATAACCTCAGAAGAGAGTCAATATTAGGCTATCTTGAAACCTCCTCTGCCAATGCAATTAATCCAAAACTCAGGCAGGTTTTTAAGACTTCCAAAAGAAGCCATATTCTTTGCCAAAATATCACAGAATGATATCTGGGCCATTTACTAATATTCTCCCCCCTTTGAAACTTCTTGAGCTGGGCCCCACAGTCCACATCACCCTGAGCACTGTCTTCCATGTTCCTACTAGGATGGCCCATCAAGCTCTGCTTAAAGCATCCAACCACTTTTCTAGACCAAAGTCTCAAAGTCTTCCCCATTCCTCCAACAAACAGCATGGTTAAGCCTGTTGCAGCAACAACCGAGTCCCAACATCTGGCTTAGAAACATCAGCCCTTGCTAGCATCATCAAGTCTGAACTATGTATAATCACACATTCTTCTTGTCCACATTTAGATTAGCAGTTTTCCTTCACCATTTGCTCCCAAACATGATGTTCAACCCTGCCTTAGTTCCTCACCAACAAACTAGCCAACAGCAATTTGAAACCTTTGAAATGATTAGTCAAAATAAATATTTTTCTCCTTGAAGTTTATTTTTCTCAAGTATTTGTCACATTGGTAAAAGTGACTAACCCATAATATTGGTAATATAGAAGAGGGGTCATGGCTGTCACTTCACAGATGATGTGGTTCAGAGGTCTTCCATGTGGTTTATGAGAAGAATTTGAAAAGGTTGGTGGTGTGAGGTAGAGAAGCCTTAGGAGGTAGTTTTGCTGGTATCTCAAAAGGCCAGGGTGCTGATGGTAATGAGGGCATGAAAGTCTGTGAGCATGACATTTCACCTGGGAACAAAGACTATTAGGAATTTGACTTGGAGACACATGTATATAACAGTCTGGCAAGGAATGTGTTTGCATTTTGTTCATGACCTGAGACTTTGTGTGAGGTTGAAATCAGATAAAAGCCTAGCTAGCATGGTAGATGAAATTTCAAGGCAGCCTGACATACAGGCTATTGATGATCATTGCTAACTACTTTTCCCCAGTTCTATGACAAAAACAAAACAAAACAAACAAAAAAAACCAACCAAACAAACAAACAAACAAACAAACAAAAACCCCCAAAAAACGAGAGCAGAAACATTTGAAAAACCTGGAATTTTTCCAGCAAAGAAGTACTCAGTTAACTTGGGGCCAAGGAAAGTGAGGCTAATAAAGAGGGCAGGGCCACTAAAAAGGATGGCTTTTCATTTGGAAAACAAGGCACCTTTAGAGCACCTTGGGTATGGGCCTCTGGTGTCCTAAGGGGCTGCTCTGGCTGGCAGAGGACAGTGGTGTTACCTGTGCAGAGCTGGTCTTGCAGGCTTGTACTGCATAAGAGTTATGGGATCAAGAGGCCCCCACCTGAATTTAAAAGTAAAGCCTGTGTCTGGCCTGTGAGGCCAGATAATGGGGTATGCAAGGTCAGGATTCCTGCAGGCTCCTACTAAAAAGGTGCTTACTGCCTAAATCTGTGAAGGGTGATGTCAAAGCTTCAGTGGAAACTCCAGGAAGTAAGCAGCATCATGAATTTGGAACATTTGTGGAGGAAAGTTGAAGGCAGTATAGCTCCATCCCCAAAGAGATTCCATGTGGGATACAAAGAACAAGGCCACAGGGAGTGCCTAAGTCCCTTGGAACTCACATCACTGCACCATGTGACCTGAAAGTCAAACAGAGGTCTACACGACTCAGTCTTTGCCCTCTAGGCTTTCTTGCTTTCTTTGGTCCAACCCCCCCTTCCTGTGGCCCCATTTCTCTCTTTATGAATAGGAGTGTTTATTCCATGTTATTGTGGGTTTGAAACATCGTTTTTTGTTTGTTTGTTTGTTTGTTTGTTTGTTTTATTGTATGGCAGCTCACAGTTAAGAATTTGACTTGAGTCTCAGAAGATACCTTGGCAAGGAACTTCTAAACAATGCAGGATACTAAAACCATGGGGACTCTTGGAGATGGAATAAATGTACTTTAGATTATGGGATGGATGTGAGCCTTTTGGAGAGTAGGGGTGGATTATTGTGGTTTATATGTAATAATTGACCTCCAAAAGGTAGTTTTATATTGAAAGCAGTGTTCAGAAAATGGACTTTAGGGATGAAATCAGATTTTGAGGACTCTGTCTTCATCAGATTGTTCTTTGACATCAAGTCAAAGAATATTGCCAGACCCACAAATTTAATGTCATAATGATAAAATATATCAACCTTTGCAGGGATCTAATAACCCTAAATATTTGTGTATTTACTAATTTAACTAAAAGTGAATTTGAGTGGATTGTCCAAGTCATTCCTGGTTGTGTAAGAGCATCTTCTTCCTGATGCTGCTGTGTAACCTTGAAACGATGATGGAAATGACCTAAAGGGTGTTTACAAAGCAACAATTACATGTATCCATGTGGCTAAATTACGTATTTCCTCCTGCAATACAACTACATTTGGATTTGGGGTGGAAATTATTTGTTTCTTATTTAAACTTGAAAATAAAAAAATGCTTTTATGGATATAATAACAAATCCACAAAGTACATTTAAAAATCTCTCTTGCAGACTTCTTCTTTCTCCAAGGATTGACAGAAAACAAGGATAACAGAAAACCAAAACCCAAACCAGAGGCAGGTCCAACCTGCATAGCCGGTCCCAGGACAGGACAGTCAGGGCAACAGAGAAAAACTAGCAGAAAGCAAAAAGCAAAACAAACAAGCTGTGTCAACAGCCTCATGGAGTCATGGCATGGCCATAATGTACCTTGAGGTAGTCTTTGTGTGGGAATTTCTTTCTGAGGGGTAAGTTACAGCTGGTCCACAAGTTGCTGAAATTCTGCCAGTAACAAGAAGACAGCAAATCTGTATGCAGCCTTGATGCTTTGCCATGATAACAACACACAATTATAACCCATTGAGCCATTTCAGAATGGAACATTTCTTAAGGTTTGTTCCCCAGCATTCCCTTTTCCATGAGTTATTTGGAACATGAGTTCAAGTATAGGAGAACACTCAGGTTTGCCCAACAACATGGATGATATAAGAACTGCAGAAAAGGGAGAATCAGACATTCTTTTTTTTTTTTTTTAAAGATGGGGTTGGATCCCCTGGAGATGGAATTACAGGTGTTTGTGAGCTGCCCGACACGGGTGATGGGAATTGAAGTTGAACCTCGCCAGAGCAATTCACTGTCTTCACCATTCAGTGATCCTTCCAGCTCCCTCCTCCTGCTCCCTCTCTTCCCCCTCCTTTCCCTCCCCATCTCTTCCTCTTCTTCTAAATTATGTTAGCTCTATTAGTCCATTTGCCTTCCCATATAAATTTATAATGACCTCATCTATACCCACAGAAAGCAATTCCAGGATTTCTCTTGGTACCGCTTGAAAGCACGGCTCACTCTGAGAGCCCTGACACCTTCACCGTATTCAGTTGTCCAACCCATGAATACCCTATACCTTCCCATCAATGTACGTCTTACCTTTTCTCTGTCAGCTCTACAATGATAGCTCCTTATTTGCAGCTGTTACGCAGTTGGCTATAGTTGTTAGATTTATAGGAAAGTATTTCAGTTTTTGAAACTATTATATAATCTATAATCACATATAGTAATACAATTGTTTTATGTGTGTTGGCCTTTTACTCACACTTTCTTTACAGAGTCCATTAGCAAAGACTAAATAGTTCCTCACATTGTTTAGCTTTCACCAAAGAAGTCATAGTGTGATACCCCTAAGGCTAGGATACAGCACACAAATATGACAGGAAGAAAAAGCATGGGTTGTATGGCATAACGCGGGCATAGCTGAACCGGCTCGAGAATCCTAGCCCATCTTCTCTATTGCTCCTTGAATGCATCACCATGTGCGCACAACTACCACAGAACAAGTTCTCAGGAAGCCTTGGCTTTCTTTAATGAATAGCAGACAGAGAAGAGGAAAGCCATCATTTCTGCGTGTTCTCTCACATCTTTATCATTTTCATTTTTTACTGCATTTTGATTTATGTATATGTGCATGTGTACATATGTGTGTGATGTTGTGATATGCCATGGCATACGTGTGGCATGTGTGGAGATGAGGGGAATCAGTTCTCTCTTTCTATTGCATGGATCCAGGGATGGACCTCAGATCATCAGGTTGGCAGTAAGTACTTGCCCTCTCCGGGCCATCTCATCAACCCCATCCTTCCTTTTAAATATAGAAAATATTCCTTTAAGCATTGGCCCATGCTGCCCCTTAAATGAAACCTCTCTATCTCAGCACACATATAGTGTCCTGGCCATCTTTGTGAGTCTGTTTCTAAATCCTAGCCTACTCCCTCAGCAGTGCCTGTGACTTTGTAAAATTTCCTGGAGCACTGCTTTGATGGGAGGGGAAGCATCTTCATTGTGAACATAGGAAAGCCTGTAAACATGGCCAGACTCCACGGTGTCAGAGCACAGAAGTCACTATACAACCTTACTATTCAGCATGCACTGTTAGTCCCTAGACCACCAGCAGCTCCCAAAGCATGGGCCCAGCCCTAACCTCTGAATCAGAATCTGCATTTTGACAAATGGTGCTGCTTATCAATTCATACAGAAGTACAGAACCCTGACACACAGGGGCACAGCTCAGGGCTAGAACATTTGACTGCAGAACCCCAGAACAATGTGAAGAGATGGGGGAGAAACACACACTAGTGTTCAGAACCCCTGAGACACATGCCAAAAGAACAAAACTAAATTTTGCCAAAAGCTAATTCCATTAGTCTTCTGTAAATTTCATAATCTGTACAATTATAATTAGCATTTTCCAATCTCTTCAGGAACTCTGAGCTGATTAAAAAGGATTATATATTTATCTTTTCATTTTGATCCTTCAGACTTTTTGGATTTTCCAAAGCATCTTGTGATCGTGTCAACAAATTCCCATCCCCATGAGGATTAAGCAGCTCACAATTATTTTGATTTAAAACAAACAAACAAAACATCCAGGGCTGGGAAGGTGGCTTAGCAGATACAAGCCTTTGCTGTGCAAACACAAGTACCCAAGTTCAAGTCCTCATCATCTGCATTACAAGCTGGTATGCCGATGCTGTGCAGAACAGAGATGGGGATTTCTAGGCCTGCTGGCACCAGCTCAACTCTAAGTTCCGATGACAGATTCCTTCTCAAGGGAATAAGACAGAGAGGGGGAGCGGCTGTCTACTGAAGACTCAACTCAAAACCATCTCCTCTCAGGAATCCTAGGTCCCTGTCTTTCCCCCAAAACCTGTCCACCTGACTCCCAAACTATTAATCATCTCACCAATTAATATCATATCATCATAATATGACTATTGTATTGAAACTAATTTGTATTTATCTAAGTGATTCTATATTTATTCATGAGAAAAGAAATGATTCACAAATTACATGACCAAGGGGAATTTCTGTCAAAGTAAATGGAATATAGCTATTACTGGGTGACATCATGTCTAATCGGTATCATCAGTTCCATCCATGTTCCTGCAGTTCCCATGGCCACAATCCTGCTTCCAGCATGCCTGGATAAGGATGATCTACCTCTCCCTGTAGTACTTTGGGAGCCAAAGCTATGGTTCATATATACCAAGCAGGCATGATATCCTGCAGTTGACTCATGGTACATTATAAGGACCTACAGCTGTAGGGAACCGTCCCAAAGCCCTAGTCTGGCTTGAAGAATTCTCCACTACATGGCTTCTACTGAGGTTTCTGTTTTTTACTGCTCAGTCTAATTAATAACACATTCTCTCCCTCTCTCCCTCCCTCCCTCACTTCTCTCTCTCTCTCTCTCTCTCTGCCCTCCTCCCTCCCCCTCTCTAGTTTTCACTCTGTCCTTGCTTTCAAGAACCCCTTTGTCTAGCATGCCTTATCTAACCTCTAAACAACAGCTACCCATGGAAGGCTCAGCTAGAATTCCATTTCTTCCCCCAAATGTCAAACCTCTGCCTCTCCCAAAGATCCCTCCACCTGACTCTCAAACTGTTAACACCCTATTACTCAGGATGCACATGGACCCCACTACAAGCCCTTCCTCCATTCCAAGCTGAGTTACAGCTAGTTCATATGCTATTCTTGGCAGTTGCTGCCCTTCTGTTTGGCACTAAAAATTGTAAACTATATCTTCTTCAGTTCTTGATCCTTCAGACTGTCTAACACATGTAGGATACTTAGGTATTTAATGAACAAAATATGTTCTGTCTGCCAGAATATAGTTATTGTCACTGTGGTTTTAATGGGGAAACCAGCAGATTCTGGCTATTAGTCTGAAGGCAGCAAGAAAATTATCCTTCTGACATGAATTTCGGCTATGAAGTTTTAAGGAGCTAGAGAGATGGTTCTGTGGTTAAGAGCACTTGTTCTTGCAGAGGATCAGGATTCAATTCCCAGCATCTACATGGCAGTTCACAACCTTCTATACTTCTAGTTCCGGGGAATCCAAAGCCCTCTCCTGGTCTTCACTGGCACCAGGGATACACATGGTACATAGACATACCTACAAGCCAAACACCCACACACATAAAATAAAATAAAGTAATGAACTAAAAGGAACATTTAATAACCCTAATTATTTTTATAACTCTACAGGGGCAAGTAATGTGGGGTAAGAACAAATCATCAAGCCAGTTCAAGTGCTTCCTTGCTTTTAACTCTCCCATTAGGAGCATTTTGACCTCCATTATGTACCTAGATCTGGAACTTGGGCATCCATTACAACACAGTTCCTAACTAAACTGGGCGAATCAAGGAGGGGGAGTTGCTAAAAGATCAAGAAGCTACAAAGATGTCCACCACCAAAATCAAGAAGGAATCTCTGTTTCACACCAAAAATACAAAGTTGGTGCTGCAAAAGAAGACTGATTGTTCTCCATCCCACTTCCCACTTAGGTTGGCATTCTTCTCTCTCCTCTCTTGGGGATCACTGGGGGCCTCTTCTGCTCTTAGCTGATTCTCTTCTCTTCTTGAAAGAGTCTTGGGAGGACTGGTCAAAAGCCCACACCATCCATGGGCTGTGGTTGTAGCTGGGTAGAGTCAGGATGCTACAGCTCATGAGCTTTGCTCTGCTCTCAGCTCTACAGCTGACTGGGGATGAAGATTTGGAGCCTGCTTTTACACTTTGCTTCTGATGTGGCAGAAAGGCAGGATGAGAAAGAGGAATTGAAAGAGCAACTCTTCTTCTCTTGACCTTTTAACTTCTATGTGACAAAGTCTAGTTTTGAAATCTTTAATAAACCCAGTGTACTCTAGTATATTCTTGAGGCATCTGGAGAACCATAAGGCCATTGGGAGGAGCTAATGACCACAGCTGATGACCTTTAATTAAAATATAAACAAAGTACTCTCCTATTTGTTTGACATATTCTCAAGACATCACATATTGGTAGGGTCACCTATAATACAGAGAGATATAAACACTGCTCAAGCCAGTTTTCCAAAGGCATGGGATCATCTGTGAAATTGCTGCTTGGCAGCTTGAATGCAAGTATTTCCATCTGTACATAAGCTTCCAAGTGGAAAGACATCAGTGATGGATACAAATCTTTTAAGGTTAGCTTTATAAGCTCTGCCTGCTGATTCCTGGTGGGTACCACATGGTATTTGCCTTGTTTCTTGCCAGTCTGGAATTTACTTACATGACTTTATTGGGTTATTGGCATGTATGTAGACTTCCTATACAACACCCTAAAGAGAGAGATGATAGAAGAAGAAAAGGAAAGGTAAATGCATTGGGTATATATAATTTTTCAGGCAGGATGCCACACAATTTACAAAAGTATTCCATTTACCACCAGCCTTTCATGGGAAGCCAAAACTTCAATGGCTCCTTAAATTTACAAAACAGTACTCAGTTTATAACTTATAAGTTATCCACTCATGTAATAATCTCAATCATCCTTTTAAACAGAGGGATGCCCCATGGCTTAGAAATAAAAAAATTAAGATTCACAGAGGTTGACCAATATGCAGGGAAAGTTTAGACAAAATTCGTTTGTATTAGTATTCATTTTACTAAGTCTAGAAACATTATGAAGACTTAGAAAGAATGTAGGATTCTGAATCATGCAGAATTGAACACAAATCCTGACTCTGGCACATCCTAGCTTTTGAAACCTTTTAATCTCAAAAAGCTCTGTCTTTCTCATCTGAAGCTGGAGGAACAGGGAAATGCCGGAGAAACATAAATACATGGATCTGATGGCAAAGGATGAACTTGGGTTGGCTGTGATCACCATCTGTTCTTCTCACAAGAATCACTGAAGTGCAAATCCTTAGGTTCTAGATCATACTCATGTTTCTAAGCAGTCTATCCTACAACAGCAGGGTCAAAACAATAAAGTTTTAAAGTAAACCTTTAAAGCTATTCCACAAATACACCTCTGTCAGTCTCTCGGGGTGTACCTGGGGCAGGTTTTCCGTATTTCTCTGAGCTCTTGTTCTCTGGTCTTGAAAGTTAGCCATTCCTAATGCCTCTAACATAGCTGTCTCATTAGTGGGTCATGAAGTCAATTTCGTAGGTCTTGAACAACAGGGTTTTTTTTTTTTAATTAAAATGACTGGATTAGGGGCCAGAGAGATGGCTCAGTGGGTTAGAACATTTACTGGTCTTGCAGAAAATCTAGGTTCTGTTCCCAGTACACACATCAGGCAGCTCACAACTGCCTGTAACTCAAGTTCCAAGGAATCCAATGCCCTCTTCTGGCCTCCAGGGACACTATATATGTTGCAATACAGAGAAACAGGCATATAAACATACACATAAATAAATACAAAGTTTTGAAAGACTAGACGAGATTATTTAAATATCAAAATACATCATTCTTACCCTTAGCAATGTCTTTTTTCTTTCCTTTAAAATATTAAATTAGGTAAAATTATTGTTAACTTTTATCCTCTCCTACATTATAGCCTGACCATAGTTTCCTCTCTCCTTCCCTCTCTCTCCCTCCCCCCCCCAATCAACTCCTCCTCTGTTTCCCTTAAAAAATTATCAGGCTGGTCAGGGATATCCACAGAATGTGGCCTAACAAGATACAATACGACTAGGCACAAACTTTCAGACTCTCATATCACAGCTGGATGAGATGATGTAGATGGAGTACCTGGCCCTGCCATTCTAACCAAATCACATTAGACAGGGTCTCTGTTCTCTGTATACAGGCATCTGCACAGTGGACAGTCAATTCACTAACACTGAGTTTTCTAAGACAAACGAACAAAACCTATGTTCTTAGCTTCCTAAATTATGCCTAGGTCAAAGTTATCTAAAATACAGATACACACTAGCTGCCCCTAGAGTTCTTCCCTGTATACTGAAGGAACTGTTGTTGGGGGTTGGAATGATGACAGGGCTTTATAGAATAGATGAGAGAGCAAGTCACAATGGGTAGACAGAACTTGTGCAAGGGAAACAAGGCAAGTTGGGCCTTCTAGGCAAACAGGACAAAGAGCTGTGCAGAAAGGGCTGGAAGCTACTGCATGGCTGGAAGTCAGGCTGGGGAGTTGTGGGAGAATTCTGTGAGTCCTGTGAAAATGTGGAGTAAGGCTAGGTCATTATGGAAGTAGTTAAATGTTCTGGACAGAGGTACAACTCTGAAGACTGTTAAGCAAATACATATGGTGCTCTGGGGAGATTAAGATTCTAGTTTGTGGAACAGGATTTGGGACAAAGAGACAACTGACAAAGGTAGATTATATGAGTCTCTGCAGTCATCCAGTCTTTAGACAACCAGGGTGCCAATCAATATGGTATAGTGGGAACCCAGAAGGAGGTACAGCTACAGCTGTGAGGTTTTTACAAGACAGTGTGCCATCCATGGACGGGGATCCAACCCGCTGCATTATGTTTATGTGCTCTGTCTTGAATTAGTTAATTTGCTTTTCAGATGTGCCTTTCCTGAATATGGAATCTCTCTCATTAAGATAGAAGCCATATGTCTGCTTTGAAGCTAAGCCAGACCCCACCTAACGCTGGCCTTTACCTTGGTCTTCTCATTGGTAATCAGCTCACTGCAGCAGATGTTACTTCCTGACTCCAAGGATGCCAATAGTCTCAGTAAGAAGTGGAGTATAGAACTGGGATCTGCACACAGAGTGATCCAGATGTGGAAATCAAATAGAGGCTCCCTTAAGCTGTGTGCTGGGCAAGAAGATGGGGAAAGTGCCTAATACTGGACCTCAAAAGACACTGTGGTTATCAAGATCATAGTGGTTCACTTACCGGCTCACAGAAGGTCTCACCAATAGAAAATATTAACACTAAATTGTACTTTGAGTTTATCCTCATGGATTAATTTGACAAATATTTGTCGCCCATGTCTTAGGCACCAAACAAGGCTGTGGGGATTAAAAAAAAAAAAAAAAAGGTGCAACAAGCACAATCTTGCCTTTGATAAAGTTTCCAGCTGTGCAGGGGGACACAGTTGCAAACAACTAAACGTTATTGCAATGGAGTGTCCTGCTCTGTTTGTCCTCTGAGCACCAAAAAATGAACCAATACTACAAAGCCCAAATGTTTCCAGAATTCTCTTTCCTTTTCCTTAGGTTTGTATTTGAGTGGCAATAGTGACAAGGTCTGTCCCTCCTTACTTTATGAAAATCTTAAAATTTATGGTGAGAAGAGCCCTTTTCTCAGTGCCTAGCCTGAAAGACCATTAGTTCTTAGCAGTGAAGGCCAGCTGACTGAGAGAGGCAGACCAGGAGCTGGAAGGAGGGTGGGGGCAGAGGGAGGCTTGTGTGCAGGAGCCCTGTAAGTATATGCTAGGAAGTTTTGTTTAGATGTTTAGAAAGAATGAAAAATTTGTTAATTGACATTTAGCTGCTCTGTGTATTATGATCATTTCTTTACAAACAACCCTCCCACTCAATAAGCACTGCTTGGCAATAATGAAAATCCATTTTTTTAAAAGCCAGCTAAATAAAGGACAGAACACATTGACCATCCTTTGTATCCTGTAGCTGCTTAGGTTCATCTTTACTAAGAGTTGGGACTGCATATTATGAGAACTTGCTTTGCTTTTTGCTTTATAGTAATTTCTTCTTTATAAATTTAAATGAAGTGGTTTCCAACAGGGAGGGGTATGCAAGATGGAGGTTGGAAAAGGCTAAGAAAATAGATGTTGCCTGGAAATAGACACTGTAATTATATTGGCTTTAAGGATTATTTCAGATCTTAGGAGAAAAGGGCATTGAGAACTTTTTAAAATAAAAATTATAGATACCGTGTTTCTAAATAGCTTCAGGCTAGTTTCCTTGGAAAGTGTACTCCCCAACCCCCACATCCTTGTTAGATTTAGCTTAATAATGATGTGAGGGGCCAAAAAAGCTTTTAAAGCTGATTTCCTTCAGCTTCTGATTCCTTGCCAGGAACCAGAGGACTAATTGGCCAGGCTCGCTTTAGTCTCCTGGCTATTTGTGAAAATATAAAATGAAACACAAAGTGCACAATGCTTACCCACATATGCACCCAGCTCAGAGTGAAATAACATGGCAGAAAAGACTATTACTCACGTTACTTGATCTCAGTACCCCTGGAAGTGGTACGAGCAATAATAAATCCCATTAGGACATTATTTTCTTGTCCTTAAAGGGAGGCGCATGCCAGTTAGCAGTCCTTTATGGAGAGTAAAGTTACACCTTGAAATTTGGCCTCATGAAGATGTGGCCTGGATCCCCGGTTGGTAAAGGACCAGCTGAGGTCTATTTGTGGAGGCAGGACCTGTGAGTGGAATCACAGGACTTGAGTGTTCTCTGATTTTAAAGTGAACATAAATAACTCAACAGCTGTGTTTCATTCCACTAGAGTCCCATGCATACCCACCCACTCCAATAGTCATTTACAGAGGTACACACCAAGGTAATTAGTGAATTATCCAGTTCAATTGTAAAGCCAGGTGCCAGACTGAGTCTTATGAAGATTTCAAGTCATTACTTAGCAGATTAAGTTGGAGCAAAAATCCATGGTTCCCTTTCCTGCTGATGTATGAATTATTTTTTATTAATCAGAAGGTTCCCAGAAAGTTGCATGAATCACAAAATCACATGCAAACATCAGTACAACACATGTTAGACATGTTAAACAAAATCCAGTTTGTCTTATGTTTAAATTATTCTCTAGCAACAATGTCTTCATGTAGTTTAATATAGCATTAAAGCAAAATTTACCAGTTTTCTAATAAATCTAACCTGCCTCTGAAGAGAAACACACACACACACACACACACACACACACACACACACACACACACACACACTGTGTGTGTGGAGAGAAAGATCTGCCATTATTGTAACTGAAACATAATGGGATTAATTCCCCATCTACTAGAAAGAGAGTAAATTTTTTAACTTATTTTCCTAGTGAAGGCAACTGTGGGAAAGCAGACAATTTGTTCACTCTCACACACATATATTAAGTGTCTAAACCATTTCAGGCCCTGCTAGTTACTGGCAGACTATGAAAAATAAAGCCTTTGTTTTCATAGTCTAGACATCCCCAAACCGATGTTCTTCTAGGAAAAGACAAAGGTTCAAAGTATGAGCAAAGGATTGCAACAGCATGAAGTGCGTATTAAAAAGGAGAGAAAGGCAGTAAAGATCCAAGAATTATATAACACAAGCAAAGATGAAATACAAATATTTAAGCAGTGAATCTCAACCTCCCTAATGCTGTGACCCTTTAATACAGTTCCTCATGTTGTGGTGACCCCAACCATAAAATTATTTTTGGTGCTACTTTATAACTATAATGTTGATACTGTTATGAACTGTAATATAAATATCTGTGTTTTCCTATTGTCTTAGATGACCCCTATGAAAGACCTCCCCAAAGGGGTGCAACACACAGATTAAGAACCTCTGGTTTAGGAACACTGTGGCTATCATTCTTCGTGGTGGAAGAGGGTGTGTCCAAAATCAGCAGGAGTAGACCAGTTATTTATTTAGAGGATATACTATCTAGGTCATCTCAGAACAGAATGGGCTTCTGTGGAGGTGCAGGAACTCTATGTCCATGACAACAAACAATCACCCTGTCAGGTACCAGTGCTCACTGGTCTGGTGGGGGCATTTTTGCATCAGGCCAAAATTTGCACCAGAGGCCATCTGAGACTTCTAGGACTCTATAGCCCATGACTGCAGGAACCACTATCTCATTTAACAATTCATACTCCATCTAGGAACCCTTCAGTCAAGCAGGAGCCTGGGAGAGCTGCTATGTACTTTTCTTCTGAGTGTAGCCATTCAGCAGTTTCCGTTGATCTTTGATCATCCTTGAAGACCATTTCCCTGGAACAATAGCTAAATGTTGGTTTAGACTCTTGGTTCTGAGAGCAGACCCTTAAAATCATGTAGTGACTTGTTCAGTTCACCTTCTATCCTGTCCAAACAGAAATAGAAGGCCTCGGGTATGTTGTAAAGGAAACAGTTGCCCATGTCTAAGCCATTTGCTGGGCCTGGGGCACACATCCATTCAGTCCAATTTTCAGTATTTATTTAGTGCTATTATGTCCAACTCAGTCTGAACAGTAAAATCCCAATTTCTTTCCCTTCATTTGCAAGTCTCCTTTTCTCCCTGATCTTCAAGCTTAGAGGTTCTCTGTTTAAATAATCAAACACATGGCTTCACAAACAACACAGCCACATCATCGTGAGGAAAGGCCCCACAAACACTCAATACTTCAAATCAGTTTTCAGGTTTTTGTTGTTGTTGTTTTTACCTCCCCCCCTTTTTATTTTTTGCTAAATTGAGAGAACAATTGAAGAAATTGTAATTTCTTTCCAGTGGGAGACTCTGGTACATAACACTCTCAACCACCTTTTGGGGTATGTTGTTTAGAGGATATGACTGTAGTTCAAACTTAAAAATTATTTACATTGAACAACAACAACAACAACAAAACCCTTGGCTCCAAAAAGTCATATGGCTTTATATAAATTAAAAATGACCAGGAATCAAAACTTGACATTTTTTTCATGGGCACATTGCTCACTGGGTGCTACCCTAAAAGGCACTTTTGGGGGCCTTGGGTGGGTGGGAACAAGTAAAAACTGGAGACTGACACTCTTGCCTCATGATTCACACTGGCTTGCCGCTGAGTTTGCAAACAGCAGGTAGTCATCAGAAAGGTTTATGTGAAATCTAATGAATCAGAAAGAGAAAGCAGGGGAAATGGTTTCTTTTCATACAGGGCCAGATTCTTATCTGATGTAAGTCTCAGAGAATTAGCCAATATATGGAAATTATCCCCATGTGGTGCTGTGGGATAGCAGTATAAGGAATTGTTAAAGGAACAGGAATATTTAGCTTGTGAAGAAAAGACCTGGGTGGGAGAGAGCTCTTTTCAAATATTTGAGAGGTCAGCATGTGAAAACAGAGGTATTGTATGTTACTCCTAAGGAAAAAACAGGGTCAGAAGATAGACTGGAAAGTCAGGTGGTAGTTTCATATTCTCTTGTCTCCTCCTGGGTCATCAGAGCATGGCCATTTGCAGAGAATGGTCGTTTGCTCGCAGCAAGATGAGCTCATGTGGAAAGACAGTCATTTGTAGAGCTGTCCCCTAGGAACTGGTCTGGGACTCAAGAACACAGACAACTCTGGCACTGACAATAAAGCTCACACCGATCAGGCATGGCAGGACTCCAAAGGCAACATCCAGATGCACTTTGGACAAATAGAAATAGAGACAGAATGGATGGTATACGAGTCTTAGCATTTAGTGGGGGCTTGGTCAAAGACATAGTCTTCTTATTGTCTTTGCAACCGTGGAAGAGTTATTTGGCTTTCTGTGCTGCAGTTTCTTAATCCGTACAATGAGGACAGCATCACCTGTGTTAATGGGCATCTTTTGTTTCTATCTACTCAGCGTTCTCTTGCTCTACTGCAGTAAAAGTCTTTTCCTAAGCTAAATAGAGTCCTGGTGTCAATAGAGGTCTCTCCACTGGCTCTCTGTGAAACCCTTCTGCTGCAGATGGGTACTACAAAACCATCTAGCATTGTGGACTGAGCAGCTATGGGGTTCTCAACCTGTCCACTGTGAAGGCAGCTACTGTTGGACTACTCAGACTATATCAGCCAATCTAATAAACTCCCTTTTAATATATATATATATATATACATATACACATTCTATAGGTTCTATTCATCTAGAGAACCTGGACTAACCCAGATTGTGGTACCCAGAAGTGGTTCTAGAGAAATACAATTGTAAGGATGAATTTCTCTTATGAGTTTGGTGGCACTGGAGTTGGCTTTCCAACTACATGAAACCTGCAATGCTAGCAAGCCCTCTGGTAGCATGGAGAACACTGGAAATCCACAGTGTGAACTATCTTGCACAGTTAAAAGCTGCAAGATAAATGCATTTGGTGCTCCCGGCTCTCCTCGTATGAGGAGTAAGGAATTTAGTGACTCTATGTAAAAGAACTTTTGAACATTTGTGGAAAATCAGTGAAAATGATGATCTCTGGAACAAAAGAAAAGAACAAGCTCAGTGGTAAAGTTACCCAGATCCAGATGTGCATGAACAAGCTAAAGGTTTCTAAGTATTTTCTGGAAGAGAATCTTCTCCCTGGCATGTGTAGAGCTCAAGTTGCCAAAAGTCAAAATCAAACCATCATCATACAATTGCCTGACTTACAACATAGATTTATGTCCCAGCCTAAAAAGCTGTCTTCAGAACTGGAAATGACCTTCTCTGACACAGACAAGGCTGATGCCCTTCATTACCCACCTATCTTTAACTTGTATAATCAGATTCGAGACCAAGCAGGCCCCTAGAGGTGAGATAAAATGTGTGATCCATGAGGAGGTATACTACATCCATAGAGATCTTAGTGAATTTTATAATTTACTCAAGCAGAAATTTTGGGGGTACATGTGGGAATAGATTTTTAAGAGTGTTGGATAATGGTGGGAAAAATATAAAATTGGATCAGCCTGTGTTTATCCCTATGGACCCATTGAGCAGAGATTCTAAATTTAATATTATAGCTCACAGATTATAAACAATGCTGAGTTTATTTGACCTATTGACAGAAGGGTTTGTCAAAAGATGGCCTACTGTGAATGATCTGGGGATTCCTGGTATCCCTTGGTTTAGTGTTAGTAAAGACATTCAAAGGCTCAGGAAAATCAGAATGCTTGAGTAGATTCAATGTTTAAAACCTAATCCTCCACAATTGGAGGTCCTGGAAGACATGGTCTTCACTAATACTACACTACAGAAATTTGGAGCCAGAACATGTGAAGACTATTGTGGTTGCACTTCTTCTTGTGCTAGACCTGAGGGTGGGAGATGTCACTACTCAACTGGATGAATTAAATGCATTGGATCCTGGAGTAGCAGAGGCCAAGTGGTAGTACTGATTTTCCAAAGGCAGAGACAGCACAGGCAAAGCAATGTCTACAAAGGCCTAACTCACGAAGAAGTTTGGCACTAGCTAATAAATTCTTACTTGATTGGTATAAGCAGAAAATTCAAGAACAAATGAAAGAAAAGAAAGGATAACTTGAATCATATCAACAGAGACTCTTGACCACCAACCAGTTGCCAGACTTCTTAAATGAAGGAAAGGCCAAATCTCCTTGAAGAAAGACCTTGTTATAATAACAAAAAGTTTTAATGTTACCCTTTTTCAAATTCTTGCCCCATGTAGTGTGGTGATTTGAGTGAGAATGACTCCCATAGGCTCATATATTTGAATACTTAGCCCCCAATTGGTGGAACTGTTTGGGAAGGATCAGGGGTGTGTCCTTATTGGAGGAGGTGTGTCACTAGGGGTGAGCTTTGAGGTTTCAAAAGACTTACACCATTCTGAGTCTCTCTCTCTCTCTCTCTCTCTCTCTCTCTCTCTCTCTCTCTCTCTCTCGGTTCCATGGTTGTGTATCAAGATGTGAGCTCTCAGTTACTGCTCTAGCACTTTGCTGCCTGCTGCCATGCTCCCCACCATTGCCCCTAACCCCAGAAATGTAAACACCTAATAAACTCTTTCTTCTCTGTAGTCAGTTTTCCTGTGTCCTGCCCATCCCACAGCTGCTCAGACAAGTAAACACACAGAGGCTTATAGTACTTACAAACTGTATGGTCTAATTAATCAGGCTTCTTGCTAGCTAGCTGTTATAATTTGACCCATTTCTATTAATCTATAAGTTGCCATATGGCCATGGCTTACTGGTACTTTCACATCTTGCTTCTCCTGACAGTGCTGGTGTCTCCTCTCTGCCTGTGTCTCTCCTTTTCCTGTCTCTGTCCTGGATTTTCCACTTGCCTATAAGCTATCTTGCCATAGGCCAAAGCAGTCCATTTATTAACCAATGGGAGCAACACATATTCACAGCATACAGAAAGACATCCTCCAGCACTTCTCCTTTTCTATCTAATCACAAAGGAAGATTTTAGTTTTAATATAGTGAAATTATATATAACAAACAGTTATCAAGTAAGAATTATAGTTACGCTGGGTGGTGGTGGTACATGTCTTTAATCCCAGCACTTGGGAGGTAGAGCCAGGTGGATCTATATAAGTTTGAGGCCAGCCTGGGCTACCAAGTGAGTTCCAGGAAAAGGCACAAAGCTACACAGAGAAACCCTGTCTCTAAAAAAAAAAAAAAAAAAAAAAAAAAAAAAAAAAAAAAAAGAATTACAGTTACAATACCTAGTCTATTTGTATTTGGCAAGATTAAAGAAAATATTTTATCATCTATCCTATATTGGTGAGTCTAAATTTTCATATCTAATTTATCTTTTATCATAACAAAGGAAAATTATAATTTTACCTAGTCTTCAACTACATCAAAGACCTCAGAAGGATATGATATTACCTAAACAGTAAGTGCATTGTAAGCAACTTCCAAAAATCTAGAATGACAGAGACAGCTGGCTGCCTGGACAGTCACCCCAAGTTCCTCTGCAATGTTGGGGCATCCATCTTCAGCCTATAGGTCTAGAGTCTCTCATTCACTTCTCTCTGTGTCCTGTAGAATGTCTGGCAGTTTCTTCTGTGAAGCAGGAACTTGAAGGACCATCTTACTTTGCAAAGTTCAGAGGTCACCTATGGATCCTTCATGTCCAGTTTATATAACATCTTGTCAAGCAGTCCAGGCAAGAGCAGTTTCTTGCCCAAATGGCCATTTTCTGCCAAGAAGAAGATAAACTCCATATGGAATGTCTTTGATGCCCATCCTCCTCTTTGAAGTAAATGGGTGCTGCCAGGAGCAGATGTGTCTCATTGTCCAGAAAAGTCTAAGTTTTTAAAACATTTTAAATGCCATATTCTGTAGGTTTTTGAAGTGTTTGAAGATCACCTACCTAATTGAAATATATCTATACCTAGAAAACTTAACTAACATGACTTTAAGTGTGATTATCATAGATGATTAATTATTAATCTGTATTTCTTAATTATATTATAATTTTAAATGAACTGCACAAACATAATACCTTAAACAAGAGTAGAAGTATACACATAGTGTAACAAAATTAACTTTAAATTTTTATCAACAAACTAAAATCCATAGCAATGTATAATATTTTAAACAAGTTGTTGCTCTTTAAAAGTAGATTCAATAATCTACCCTTTTATCCTTTCATATCTATATCCTACATTTCTATATCCTATCCCCCTTTTTTCTTTTAGAAAGAGATTGACTATGACTAATAATAATTTGTAACCAACCTCCTAAACAAAGACAAACATCCATATCTAGTTTTTGGGAATGTGAGCATAGTTTTCTAGGCTACTTCCTGCTGATTGTGGACACTGGTGGTCTTATGGGAACACAAAGAAAATTTTAGGATTATAGTCAAGTCCTTACTTGAGTAGTCTATGAGGCTGTATTCTCTGAGCCAGTTGCCTTGAAATTGATTTTGGATGTTGGATCATCTGGGCCATGGTGTCACTGGAACTTTTCAAGGGGTCTTGGCTGATCAAACCACATTAGCCTGGAAGCAATCCACAGGTTCTCATCTTCTGTGGAAACAAAAGCAGAACCTCTTTTCCAAGCAATGTATCCTTAGACACAAATTTTGAAGTCAAGATACCTTTAAAATATACATATTTGTTTAACTCAGTAGCCTTGACAACCAAATGTTTTTCTGTAGTTAAAAATACCAAAGACAGGGCTGGAGAGATGGCTCAGAGGTTAAGAACACTGTTCTTCCAGAGGTCCTGAGTTCAATTCCCAGCACCCATATAGTGGCTCACAACCATCTGTAATGAGATCTGGCTCCCTCATCTGGCCTGCAGAGATACATGCAAACAGAATACTGTATACATAATAAATAAATAAATCTTTTTTAAAAAATACCAAAGACAATATAATCCATATTCTCTGTGTAATTTCCATCTTTACGTGGATTATTCTTTATATTATTCTTATTGTCTCTTTAAAGACTTTATTTTTTAAAACTATCTATTTCTTTATATAACTGTCTATCCTGCTTTCCTTCTCTCTTCCAAGCCTAAAGGTCTGGAGGTCTGTACAGACCAGAAGTGACAGAGCTGGGCAGAAAGAGGAAGTGATGTAGCTGGGCAGAGAGAGGAAATGAGATGGCAGAACAGAAAGGCATGTAGGTGTGGGTATACAGGAAGTAGGTCTCTTTGGATGCTGAGGGCTGGTAAGGTGAGCTTGGCTGTGGCTTTTCGCATTTCTCTGATCTCTTGGTTTTAACCCCAATATCTGTCTCTAGGTTTTTTGTTTTTATTTTTGTTTTTTTATTATTAAGACCATTTAGCAATTCGTCTTACACTTCTTTAAGTTGTTTTGTTCATGGTGGCTTATCACGGGGATTGAAAAGTAACTAAGACATAAGAGTCCCTGTATATTGGGGAAAAATAAGTACTCAGACCTTTGAGAGTCACTGTACTCTGGTTCTGAATTGACATTGAGTCCAGAAAACCCCATAAATCATTGTAGCCTTTTCTATAGAGGTCAGGTGATTGATGAGTCTTAGCTAAAATTCAACCAACAGTGGATCCACTGGCTCCCCAAACTCATCCTGTGGTTATTTTCCCAGTCCTGGAATATGTAAATGGGATAGTTGCACTTAGAAGTTGGTAGATTACCCAGATTGGTTCCCTGATCTGTGGAATGAGGGTTTTTATGGTTGGAAATACAGTGGAACTGCTTCAACCAGAAAAAATTGTGAACCAAAACCAATATAGCATCCCTAGATGTATTACAGAAGTTAATGTCATTACCAAGGACTTTATAAATGTAGAGGTGGTGGTTTCTACCACATCTCTTTTGTGGTTATTTGAATGAGAATGGCCCCCATAGGCTCATCTATTTGAATGCTTGGTCCCCCCCCCTTGGTAGAATTGTTTAGGAGGGGTTAGGAAGTATGACCTTTATGGAGTAAGTACAACCTTGGTGGAGGTCATATATCACTGGGGTGGAGTCTGAGGTTTAAAAAGCCCATGAAAGTCCAGTCTCCAGTCTCTCTGTCTCTCTGTCTATAACTCTATGACTAACTTTTCACTAGCATCCCTGGTTTCTATGGTCTAGTTGTTGTTATGAACATCTCCAGTGATGAAGAGGTCACCTCACCACAACCTGTACCATACACAGGAACATCTTGGCCACTTGAAGTTATTCTCATCAGTTTTTATTCATGTTTGGTCTTGTACTAGAAAAAAAATGAACTCTGCTTACCCTCTAAATTGTGAACCTTGGGACAGACTCTGTGATGGCAGAAGCTTGGGCATTATTACAGTCAATCTGAGGCATCACACTAAGTCTCACATTTATCCATTCCCAAGGGTAAGGACAGTACAGCACATAGGGGTACACCTACCAGAAACACCACCTTCGACAGCAACAAATGATTTTCATTAGGCATTCTGATTTGACTGCTCTGCACAGAGTGCTGATGTAGGTATTGGAAGAGTGACAAGATGTTTATTGCCTAAGGAGAGTGTAATATATCTTGAGAAAGACTTTTTTACTCATCTAAACTTAAGATCAACATTGAGAAAATTTTGAAAATGTTCACAACTGAAAGCAAACATAACTACTGAAGAGAATCCCAGCTCTAATTTAAAGGGCTGGACTACTGGATCCCTTCCATGCCTGTGTGTTGATGTGCTCCCAAAGAGACCTGCCCTGTGACAGTGCACATTGTCTCATTCATCTCTTGGGGTTTGGGGTGAAATGGGGAAGAACTCCTTTGGTTCTTGGTGGGGCTTTCACTTTCAATTTGGTGGTGTTTGTGAAAAATGGTTCTGAAAACTCAGCTTCATGTTGTGGATATATTTATTCTGTTGTTTATGTCTGTGTGTGGCTTCCCTGACACTGGGCATCCAAGTCACCAGCCAGGTGGAGGGAGCTAATGGAACACACAGGGAGAGGGAACCTGGGGAGACAGAGACAATAATTTCCACACCCCTATTTAAAGCTTCCCCATTAATTCTTACTCTGTAGATGATGTTGAACCTCACAGTGTCAGGAGAGCTACCTCTGGAATGCCAGCATCCCAAACTGCCCTGTGCCCAGCATCTGATGGGGGCAGGGGGTGGGGGGTGGGGGTAGCCTTCCGTTCAGATTTGGGAGAAATAATGCTTGGTCAAGCATTATTAAACCAAATGCTAGAGAACATATATACAACTAAGAAAAAATGCTTAATTCTGTGGACTTTCACATCAGACATAGAGAAACACCAATACTTGATGGCTTAGATTACAGAGAGGAATATGAGAAGAAAGGAAGGCATAAGCCAGGAGGAACACCTGACAAACAATTCCAATGGAGCTTTGTGTTTCCAAAAGCTCTTTTAAACCACGAAGCGGACCACCCAGTTCTCCTGCAAAAGTAGGTCAGCACAATATTTTCACAGGTGAGGAAACGGAGACACAGTGTTTGGTGGCTCCCCAAGTACAGCCAGGGCACACACTTTCAGATTTCCATCACATTCAGAGAGGAGGCCTTCTTCCAAGAAAGAGCAAAACACATGGACTTAGCAATTTTTATTTGACATTTTTGCTTGCTAACTATGCTAGAAGATTGCTGCTGTAGACCAGGAAGTGTAGAGGTAATACAGCACACCAAGGGGTCAGATTGGAAGGCAGACATTCTTCTAGCTGTAGCTCCCATAATGTATTCTAATGGTATGGTGGCCACAGAAATTGCTAGAGAACCATGAGGCTGCATTCTCTGACTGAGCTGCACGAATTCATAAAAGTCATTTTCTGAGGGTTGTATTCACATCTTTAAAATAAAGATAATATTTTTTGAAAACCTTTCATTTTAAAAATATAATTCCAGCACTTGGAAGATGAAGACAGGAAGATCACATCAAGGCTAGTCGAGGCTACATAGGAGACTGTGTCATAAGACAAAAATGACACAAAACATAAAATAGTATGCTTTATAAACCACCCATAATCCCACTTGTCCTTTTTGAAGAATGTCTGCAAAAAGTAATGGTGGTCTACCTCCAGCCTTTCAATGCTATTTCAGAGCCCGATGCATATCATTTCAGGCTCAAACACATTATTAAATGTGTACATGCCTACAAAGTAGCTTTTAAAGTGTAGTCAACTGTACACATTCTTCTGCACTGTCTTCCTTGATTTATGATCACTCCACTTCACATTGATCAAGCTTTAATGGTTGTAAATATTCTAGTGCATGGATGTTGCATAAATTATTAAGTGATTTCTTTTTCAATCTTTATCTGGTAAGACCCAAAGAAGAAAATGCATCAGAAAGTGTCTTGCAACCATATGTATAACTTAATGTATGGGGTTTATTTTGATAATTCTCACAAGGATGTGACCCTATCACATTAAGTCATACTGTCATTGTTTCTCATCAACAATAGTCATCAGAATGAGGAAAAGTGACACAAACATTGAGATAATTTTAATAACATTAATATATAGTACTATAGTATAATGTAGTATGCTGTTTTGGTAATTATATGCCCATTTTATTCTTGTAAGCAAAACAAAATTAAGCATCAAATACATTAAGGTGCAGTGTATGAAAAGAGCACATTGTTGTCATTCATTAATGACACATCATTCATTGACATCATCTGATACATGGATGGAGATAGGCTTTGAGTTTTGTTTGGCATATTTATCTGTTTGTTATTTTGTTCTTGTTTTTAATAATTCCTGGAAAAGAGGTGAAACCTCAGTAGGCATTTTATTTCCAGAAAATACAAGTTTTAATGTTTATTAATAAGGTTGAAACTCGGTTTCCTACCCACAATATGCTTTGTATAAATTTGAAATAAAGTTCTGACTGTATACTTAGATCCCACAAGCCTACTTAGAATAGGGATATGTCAGTCTTGCACCCAGTTTTCTGAGTTCCTCATGTGCACTGAATAACACTAGTTAAGACCAACCTCTGCTGTGGGATGTCTTTCTGTATGCTGTGACTATGTGTGGCTACCATTGAATAATAAATAAAGCTGTATTGGCCTATGCCAGGGCAGGATAAGGTTAGGCAGTACATTCAAATTGATGATGAGACAAACAGGGTGGAGCTGGGAGAGACATGAGCCCCCGCCCAAGGAGCAACAAGATGCCAGCAGACCAGTAATGCCACGACCACATGGCAACCCATAGATTAACAGGAATGGGTTGAGTTAAGTTATAAGAGCTAGCTAGCAAGAAACTTGAGCCATAGGCCATATAGTTTGTAATTAATATAAGCCTCTGTGTAATTTTATAAGTGCTACAGGACCAAGGGTGGGAGAGATTTGTCCAGACTGCAGGGCCGGACAGGACCAAAAAGCTTCTGCCTACAAACCTCTATCCCATTGCCTATGCATTAGATAAGCTCATCAGAATTTGCCTTTCTTTGGCAATCCTGAGAAATAGTGACAACCATCTCTCACAGACAGACTTGGGATGTATGGATTGAAAAGCCACCCCCAACAGTCATTTTTCTTGTCTAAAGGCTGAAGACAGTTTCAAAAATGTTAGTCCTGCTGCCACCTACCACTCTGTAAACGTACAAGATTTCTAGCTACCTGTTAGATCTCTGAGGACATACCCTGAAGTGGAAGGAGTGTTACCAGGTCTGGAACACAGCCTAGACTATGTCAGTAGCAGTCTTTTAGATATGATGTAACTATCCATTAACAGTAATGTGGTTCTCCACATTTCTCCCTTTTATGTCATATTGGGTGCATACCATCAACAACACAGCTCATGGTCAGAGACATACATGGGCTATAGGAAGTGTGGATCCATAGGTACTATTCCTGGAATAGCTGGCCACAAAGTGAGGAAGGAGCCTTAAGGAGAAAAATCATACATTAATGTGCTTTCACTGGGTCCTTCCTTTTGTTCAGGTAAAACAATTTGGGAAAAATCAAGTATGGCCAGAAATGCCCCATTCAGATTTTGATGCTAGCTGGGCATTCTCTTCTGTCTACCTTTTAAAGAAATGTTTATTCCATGTCTTTAGACTGAGTGTTCTCCAAAACATGCTTTCCACCTTGTGCCTTTGCTTGAGCTTGCCTGAGAATGCACTTCTTCCTGAGTGTGCCTGGGGCTGTGCTTCCCTACAGAGCTTCCCTCTTTCAGTATGTATGGTCTTCTACAACACATGCTTTTTTTGTGCAGGGGACTGCTCTTTGGAAATGGCTCCCATCCCTCCTACCTGCTGTACTTAAGCAGACTTTCCCCACTCTTAGATTTCTTGGTTGTTCTTGGTGTTCTGTTATTATATTCTCACTTGACTTCTCAATAGAAACGCCAGAATGAGGAAAGGGGCATAGACATAGAGGTAAATGCTAATCCCCTCTGACAAGCAAAGCCTTAGATGTTTTGTTCCCAATTGCTTATGAGTCACCAGCTCACCCCAATGCAATGACCACTGGACAAGGGCGGGTCTCTTTCAGATCTGCACATTTTCTCTCTAGAGATACTGCATTGCAGCCACAACTAAGAAGCCATTCGTCACAGGCTTCTCATCAACCCTTGTAATTTTGTACAAAAGCTCCAGCAGGCTCACTTAGAAGTGGGCTTTTCTCTCCCACATATAAGAGGCAACACTTCCTAGCATGTTGCCTAGACAAAACTTCCCTGTACCCATCCTCCCACACTGAGTCTACAAACTCCAAAGACTTACTCCCCCTGGATAAGACTGAATTTTTGTGAGATTCATTCAGACAATAGGTGGAAACCCAGGCCTGTATCATCTAAAACTGCATCCAGGAAAAGAGCAAAAGAGGACAAAATCCAAGAAAATCAACAAGGTATTGATATTCAATCAGTATTTGAGTATCATGTAGGTCTTATTAGTTCCCGTTTCTTCAGTTCTGACCTCTGAATGAAATTCTTTTACAAATAGTCTTTTCTCTCTATTGACATTTACCCAGAGTCTGTTTTGAAAACATAATTCCGAAGGTTTCCAGTGTTGCCCTTACCCTGGGAGAAAGAAGAAGGAGTTTGCTCCACTGAGCTCCTCACATCAGTAAATACAGTCTTCCACAGCTGATGGGTGTACACACCTCTGCCAAACACATCATGGCACTTAAGTGCCAGGCATGCCAGGGAAATGCTGCTGAGTGCTACAGCTTGCTGAGGTGTCATTTTAATACAGAAAGAGCAGTGTAGTAAAGGCCCACTGAACTAACCTTCACACAAAAGATGGTTCCGCTCACATTGCATTCCCTGTGGAATGTCTGGATTTAACCTCCTACTTATGAAGCATGAAGGCACATGTCAAAAAATGTTCTGCATATAAGTGAAATAATGCAAAGCAATTATTACACTTGTTAAGAATGCAACAATATGATTATTAAATGTTAAGTGTTAATGAGTAAAAGCCGTCTCAACTTGTTTAAAATTATTTGCCTCCTTACTAGATGTAGTGTTCGCGATCAAAACAAGATGCCAAACCCAAGTAGTGTACAAAGGACAGAAACCTAAACACAACGAAAACAAAAGCCAAAAGTCAAAGATGCAAGTTCAATTACCTATCCACTGGCTGTCCACATTGTTCAAAAGGAGGAGATAACTTCTAAATCTCCAATTCTCTTCAAAGAATATAGATGGGCCTTGTGTCTAAATTAGATGATACTTCTAAGTGACTCTTTTGATGTTATCTTCAAATTCATCTCCTTTCCAAAGAAGAGCTATTAACAGGCTTCAACAGCAGCAACAGCCTTTCCAGGGAAAGCAACGTAGTTTCAGTGCTTAAAAGGTCCAGACCTCAGCAGAAGTTGCTGTTCACTAGCCCCACCCACCCTGACTCCAGGCAAAGGTGCTGGGAAGGAATACTTAGCAACTTCTGTACAGAAGGGATGCCAGTGAAAGGGAAGGAGGTGGAAGAGAAGATATGCATTTCCCCCTCCTATGTCTGGGACCCCAGGGATGGCGATGGGGACTCTGCACGAAGTCACTTCATTCTTGTCCTTACACCTTTTTCCCTGTGGGGCCGGCCTGTGCTCTTCATGAGGTCATATCTCCATCTTTTCAATCCTTGACCAGAGCCCTCCTCACACTCTTCTTTCTGCCTTCTGTGACAGGAAAGCATCAGAGATCCATCCAGGAAGTATTCTCCTTCCCCATCATTCCCATCCACACCCACAACCTCTCCCTTCTACTATATAGGGCTGACCCCTCCACCTCCACCAGGTCATTGCATCCCTTAAATGCAACCTCCTTTCTATTTTGTTTGTATTCTAGTGGCCCTTTAAAATCGTAGGGTTCTCTCTGAGATTAAACGTTAAGTAATCTTGTTAGACAAACACAGAACACCCAGTTAAATTTGAATTTAGATTAAAAAACAAATATGATGTATAATTCCATCTAAAATTTCAGATGGGATACCATCGCACTGAAAACGCCATATGCCAGAATATTTTCTGAATCACTTACTATATAAATCAGTAAGTACTCTAGCCCACTTAGACATTTGTTGTCTCCAGTATATTATACCTATATGTGTTTGTGGAAGAGCACTATCCTCCAAGAACAGCCAGCATTACCAACAGACTGTGACTATAAGAGGACTCTCCTCCCCAGAGATGTGATGCTTGTTGACTATTGACATTCCCTCCATAGAAGAGTATGGGGAGCGTCAGTGGACCTGCATCTGAGATTCCCTTCTATACCTCTCAGCCAGTTACACACAATTCGGCCCAAATGGCTTGAGGCTTTGTTGTGTTCAGAGGAACTTGAGTAGACAGACTGTGTGAGAGTGAAGTGAGGAGGAACTCCATCTATGCAGCTATGAGGAAGTTGTCAACCAGACTGGGATGAGACTTTCTAGCTGCTTTGGGGTCTACCACACTCCTGTAAGGAACCCTTTACCCTTGCTCTATAAGTTAGCACAATAAGCTCATTGGTTTCCCCAAGGGTGAACTTCACTGGAGTGTACTTTGACTTGCTGCTGGGTCCTTATAAGGAGTGAGTAAACATTTGTGTATGTCTTCCCAGGGAGGGAATTCTCTCAACAGAACTCCCCACTGCAAGGTTCCATGCAATTGTGAAGTTCTCTGCCTCTCTGTTTCCTCATGCTTTTCCTGAGAAGGTATTCAATGAATATTTGTCATTTTAAGACATAGCTGTCACTGAACCACACAAACATTTAAGTCTGCTCCTTCATCTCTCCCTTCTACAGAACTGGGTGTCTGATGACCTTGGTAACCTCTGGCCCCCTGCTTACTCTTTCTGTTCTTTCTTTTCTTACCTCAACCTGCCTCTGTTCTTAAGCATTCCACCAAAACAGCTTCAGACATTTTACCCTATGGTCACAAATTACCCTTAGCCTGGTCTCTGGCAGAAATTGGATGCTACTTGCTGAAGTGAGTCTCCATTTCCTGACCCTGCCGTCTCCTGGCTTTCCTCCTGCCTGTGTAACCAATACCCAGTGTCCATTTCCATGGTTCTCTCTGTGAGCACGAAAATTTGGAGTGAGTCCTGGGCCCTCTTTTCTATTCACTCTTTTCTCCTTCAGGTAATCTCATTTATACCCCTTACTTCAAGCTGGTGACTCCCAGCTTTACACATCCGCTCCATACTGACTGCTTGGTTCTATATCTATAGCTCCAAATTGGCACTGGATGTCTCAAAGATAGCTCACTCTAAGATGTCCCTTAAAAATCCTCTAAACTGGGGCTGGTGAGATGGCTCAGAGGTTAAGAGCACTAGCCACTCTTCCAGAGGTCCTGAGTTCAATTCCCAGCAACTACACGGTGGCTCACAACCACCCACAATGAGATCTGATGCCCTCTTCTGGCCTGCACACGTACATGCAGCAGAATACTATATACATAATTAATAAAAATGTTTTAAAAAGTCCTCTAAGTATGTCTTAGACAATCAATTAGAAAACCAAGTTTGCACACTCTTAGGCAATCAGGGGGTTCAAGATAGTTTTGAGACATCCCTTTGACATATCCAGCGGTAATTTGGAAATGTAGATATGGGACTAAAACAGTATCAGGTATTTTCCTTCATATACATAATCTAGACTTGTGTGTGTGTGTGTGTGTGTGTGTGTGTGTGTGTGTGTGTGTGTGTGAATGATATGACAAGACTAATCAGACAGAAGAAGAAGACGAGGTAGGAAAGATGGAGCAGGATGAGATTAGTCAATATGAGCAAAATACAATGCCATGTATATGTGACAAAACCTGTTGGTCTGGATGATAACAAAATTAATTTTAAAAACATTTTTTAAAATAAATAAAACATTTCCTGCTTACTCCAACTCTGATCCTTTTCTGTTTTTCCCTATCTCAGTGGTGATGCTTCCATGCAACTAATGGAGCGAGCTTGAAAACCACCTGTCATCCCCAACTCCTGTGCAGCTTACTCCCCATACCACTCTTACACCCACCCCTCTTTCTATGACTCCGTGGCCACACGGTACAAATGAGTTAGCTTTTGCTTATTAACCAAAAGAGTTCTACCCACTGTCTCAGGTTTCCTTCCAATAGGCTGTCCACATTTGCAGCTAAAATGGTTTTCCACCTGTTGAAAAAAAACTTTTGTTGGTTTCGTAAGAGGCCCCCACATCTCTTTCCAGTATCTCTCACCACTCTCTCCCACCATCTCCCAACTATGGCAATAGTGAACAAAACTTGGTTTCCTATATGCAACTACACACTCAAGAGGATTTGATGAGGACTGACTGCAAAATCACTGACTTACAAAAAACCATGGGAAAATAACAATCTGCCATCTCCTTCAGCCAACATTATTACTCAAATCTTGAATCTAAAAAGGTTTTGGCATAGCAGGCAGTCTATTGTCTTCCTTCCAAGAGAGGAACAGGGATGTCCAGGGAGGAGAAGAGACTGGCCAACATCGTGCGGTGACAGAGCTCAAAGTGCCTGAATCCAAAGTCATACCTTTTGCCCCAGCAGAAGACAGATACTAAGAAGAAAGAGTGACCTGAGAGCTTCTGTAGTTCTAAAGGCATGGAGGACACCAGTATGGGGATGAGTATAGAAAAGAGTCTAAATCCTGTCTTCCAACCAAACACACCTATAAGAGAGCCAGCAAGCCTTCAAGTCATAACAATCAGGAACTTCATCTATGACCCATTCAACCAGGTTGAATCCACACATCCAGTCCACACTACCATGGTAGTTCCATGCCTGCATATCCAAATAACTACTGGATATCTCAAAACTGTCTCAAACCTAATTGTCTAAAACTGTTCTTAAAACATCCTCTAAATGTAGGCTGAGACAATGGATTAGAAACCAGATTTGTAAAGTCTTAGGCAATTGGTTCAAGATCATTTTGAGATATCCAGTGGTAATTTGGATAAGTAAATGTGGGGCTAATAAAATATCATGCTTTTCCTCATGTGCTTTATATAGGTATTAACATTATCATCATAGATAGGGAGGGATTCAGGGTTGGTGAGTTGGTGGAACAACTTCTCAAGATTATGGAAATAACAAATAGGGCCTAACCAATCTACCAAATTAGATTCCTCTATGAGTCTACCATACATACCACCTGTTACCCTCTGGGACTTCCACAGGGAATCCTTTCCTTCTTCCATGAGGCCTAAAAGCAAGCAACTTTATACCCATTGGATGCCACAGACTGATAGCAATAGATTCAAGGCATTTTATTTCCTAACAGTTCCCAAAAAGTTATCATCTGCACGATCCTAGACTCTTTCCTTTCAAAGGCAACCCAAGCTCCCCAGCACAAATCATACTTCAAAACTGAAGTTGTCATTCAGTAGTCAGGGAAAGCTTTCTGAAGGACTCTTGTCCCAGATCAAGGGAGGCTGAGTAAATACCCCTTGTGTGCTTATCACTGTGGGCGCTGAAGTGTAAATGAGTGTGAACATTGCCTTTTGGTGTCAAAAGACTTGACAAGATTGTTTTCCAAATGGGATTGGAATTATGAGTAAATTTGTTGAGCTGAGAGGCGCTCTTTATCAGCTGTAAGTATTTTTAATTGGTTTCCAGGGAACACCTGTGTTGGGGTTATAGCATCAAAGGTGATAAACAACTTAATTATCCTTCAGAACCATTAGGAAAAAGTATCACTGTTGGTGAGTTTTCTTTGATGCCTTCTTTTGAAATGCCATACTGCTACTATTGTGGGGCTATTTGTAGTTTGTTTCCTGGAGCTTTGAAGCTCCCTCCATAAGCAGAGAGGGCTGTTAGAAGTAGATTAATGTCATTAGTAACATTTGCACTGGTCCACTGTATCACTTTAAAATGTACTTATTTATTTTACTATTTTAAAATAGTCTTGTTCTTTTATTATTGTTATTATATACAAGATCATGGCCCATAATCACTCCTGCCCTTCATTCTTGCCCCTCCCAAATTTGTGATCTATTGTTTTATTATTTTTGTTATGTGTATTTTATTTCCAGTCACTGTCTTTGTTTTCCTTTTTATGATGACAAGCTGAGACAGAATGTGGTAGTAATTGTCAGTGGGCCAGACATCCATTGCAAAATACTTTTCTCTTAATAGTCTACCTTTGGGTAATAGATGTTTTAGCTTTCTAGAATCTTTTGTCCCAAGATAATGTCTTCGGGGAGGAAGTCAAAATTCATTACTGTAACAGAGAACATCCAAACTACAGAAAAAAGAACCATCAGAATTCAAGTACAGGCTAGAGTTGAACTTCCAGAGTTCACAACTGCTCCTGACCTACCTATGTAATGCAACACTCGCTTATTTCTCTATGATATAGACGGATTTTCTGGCTGTCCCCTTCACTCGTCGAATATCTTTTTATTCAGCAAAAATAAATGAAAGAATTTGCTTGAACTCTACAAGAAGAGATGCTATGGAGACTCACAGGAGTAGACAACAATTATTTTTAAACATTTCTCATTGTAAAAACTGCTGACGATGTTGGAAGTCAAAGTTGTGGGTTGACAACAGGGAACCTATTCCTGTGCACCCCGTGAATGAGGATGCTGAGGCTCATCCAGGAGATGAAGCCAGAGCCCAGGACTCTTGTCAAACTACACTGAGGCCTTATGGTGGGATTCTGCAGAGGGAAATCTGCCACGAGGGAGATTAGACCCATGTTCAATGACTGTCCCCACAAGATATCCTCAGCACTGCATTGAATTAAAAGGAAATAAAACAGCAACTCTCCTAACTTTTCCAAGATGTGCAGTCTGCTAACTTGGCCACAGTAATTTCCCAAAACCATTTTGAAGCACAAAATATTGCATTGGATTTAAAGTGAGAATAAGCAACTGAGTAGTCTAACTTAATCCAAAAACATGCTACTTGCCTGCCTGCAGGGATGACTATATTCTAAAGAGACTTGAGCTTCTAACTTTGGTTGCCAGACTACTAAACCAATAGACTACAGGAGATTGGGGTTTTCCAGGGAACTGCTTACTGTAGGAATAAAAATCCTGAAGCCACTGGGATAGCCAGAGGAGGGACCTCTCTTTGGAATAGATTTGCAGTTTGGGCTGAGGCAGTGGTAGACTTAGGACCACACCTTGGCAGGATTGCCTCCTTATGCAAATCTCTTAGCTTCTATTTCAACTTGACCCACAGGCCAGGACCTGAATATTGACTTGACAGTTGTTGGCTCTCTTTGTTCCCAGGGTGGCCACATTAATAAATCTCTGTTTATAAAATTTTCATTATTAATTTGGTCCTTTTAACTGGCCTATTGAGGATAGGTAGAGGAACTTGGCTTGTTGTGACAAAGTGGTGACCTTGTTTGGTGACAGGTAGATGGGTCTATTAGCATGGAGCTTGCAGTAGGCTCAATCTCCCTTCTCATTTAACTACACCACCATCCATTCCTCTCTCTCTCTCTCTCTCTCTCTCTCTCTCTCTCTCTCTCTCTCTCTCTTCAATAGGTCATTGCAAGTAATTTCTGGAAGTCATTGGGACTTGTTTGTTGAAAATAAAATGCCCAGCTGCATCTATTTATATAAAACTTTAAAAAGAGTGTGTATGCTCTCCAATCTTACAGTTTTGTATTGGACATGCAGTGTGCTATTGGCTGCAAGAAGTCACTTCAAGAATCTTAGTTATCTCAAATTGAGTTGCCTTAGTATACAACAAAGGGCCAAGTAGGACTTGCCACATGCTACACAGACCTGAGCCCTTTGCTAATTTCCTAACCATTTCTACCAGCTCTACTTCTAGGATCTGTCTGAAGAAAGCCAAGGAGACCCATCCTCTAGAGTTCTAGCTTCATAGCAGAGAAAGATGCCTTCTTGATCTGTTCACAGGAATGGATGCAGTTCATAAATGAGCCTTACAGTCTTTAAATGGCAATCAGAGTCCAGGTTTTGGAAAGGCTCCAGCGTCTCTGCACAAGGTCTGTTGGGACAGGTTCGTCCTGTAGGGTGATGCTATTGGGTGGTGATAGACTCTAGAGAGGGTTGGGAGAGGGTATGCCTTCAAAAGAAATTGTAGATCCTACCTCTCTTTCTCTGCTTCTGGCTTCAGAAGCCTTGTTCAGATATGTATGCCACCATCTGCCGAACAGCATGACATGACACAGCCTGAGCCAATGCAGACACTGTGCCTTTGAACTTGCAAAACTGTAAGATAGATAAACCTGTTTTTCTCATAAGTAGCCTATGTCTGGCATTTTGTTATAGTGACAAACTGACAGAGTCTGTGAACCTCCTTTGGCTGCTCTTGTGTTGATGGTGGCCATGGACACATTCCCAGGAATACAGAAACCTGACATTCACAACTACATTAAGTAGCAGAAATGATGATTTTTAGAAAATGAAATAGTATTGAAGAATTCATATTCCAGTTTTTCCCAAGCCCCTTTCTGTTCTAAATATAACAAAGAAGTACCATACAAGTAGCTGTGGCCCTCTATGACAGAGATGCTACAAATGTTGCTAGTGTTGCGTTTGTACCTTTGGAGTCTTCATTGATTTATTCTTGACAATAGCTTATAAAATAATTCTATTTGTGGTCATTAAATGTATTCACATCAGTAGACAGATTCTTATACCAACATCCCAGCCAGAATAGATCCAGGAGTTTGGCTTCAGGTCAAGCTTCCATCTTTGTGGAAGGCAACGCTGACACCCAGTTGATTTCTGTCTCTGTATTATAGGAAGAATTTTTCATTTCTACATCCTATTCAACTACCCCTTTTTATTTCTGTCCTTGAATGGCAGATAACACCACTATTGCAGCATCTGTCTAGTCTGGGGCCCTCTGAAATGGTTTATCACACTTACTTCCTAAATCAAAACTGTGATTTGAAATTTCAGATAATGTGCTCAAGCTCTTCAGAGAGTGTGTTTCAAAGTTGAACAGTGACACCTTGAACATTGCAAGAACTTATCTAGCACTCGTGCATGCACACACACACAATATGCTGTTGATGAAATTCACAGCAATATCAGCATCTATTAGGGATGATTATTGCTATGATTGTCTTCTCTAGTATTATGGTTCTTTTAGGTGATTTTAATGATTTTTACCCTTTAAAGTGGGTAGGATGAGTGAATGCTTGTTTCTAGCTCCTAATGTGCACATAGTCTTACTGAGATATTTCTAACCTTTCTCCTTTCCTGCATGGAAGGCTGGGCCTATCCATGACTATAGAAAATAGCCAGTCTTGATCAGTAACAAGTCACAAATATGTGTGTAGCCACACACCAAAGAACTGGCCAGAGAAGGTAGGATAGACTTGAAGTCTCTCACTTCTCCTTTTGGGAGTCACAGAGCAAGTTCTAATGCTGAGACTCATGACGGAGCTTCAAAGTAATGCAAGAGAAGCAGGTAACAAAAACATGACAAGATTTACCGTGTGTGTGTGTGTGTGTGTGTGTGTGTGTGTAAGAACTAATAAAGGTGTGTCTTCCTCTTCCTCCCCTAGCATGCATAGACATAAGTGGCACTAGCAGGAAAGTGTGTTTTGAGCGAACCATATGCCCCTTGCTGAGCCTGACATGGGGCTTTCCCACCTCTGCTACAGAAGCTAGAGAACTGTCATCTGCAATGATGCTGAGGCTGAGCCATGTGTCAAACACCGATACTTCGCCCTTGGCTGCTACTTTATGGTTATGCTGGTTGTAACAGAGAACATATTTCTCAAGTGAGTTAATGCCTATTTACCACTTTGTTATAATATGTAATTATCATAAATGACACTTAATTATTTAATTACTAGACCAAAGGGGAGATAAGGACTTGCTATAAGAAAGATATAAGACTAGGTTTCTCTTTATATAAAAAGCATGTTATATGCACATGTGAATCATACATGTTCATATCTAGAAGTATTTGATGTATTTATTCATTACATTAATTTATATTTGCATGTATTTTTGACATCCTGGATTGCAATAGGCAGAGTCATACTTATGGAAAGATGCAGCTCAAATAAACAAGTGGTTAGACTGCTCAAAATGGCGAGTCCTTCAAACAAGTCTGTAGACGGCACTGTGCTGCTGAAGACTTCCACTGAGGACCTTTGCCTTGTCCCCGGAAGCCCTTGTTTTGGTAAAAAACCATTCACCAGGTGTACGTGCTGACAATTCAGTGTACAGAGGGTGAGCTAATCTCTGATACATTTCTTAGCTGGAGTCTAGCACTTACCCCACAGAAGGCTGAGCTTTTCAGGATATAGAAAAGGGAATATTAGCTTTTACCCTCTCTGTGACGAATAATTCCTTCAAATCTTAAAACAATGCTGACTTCTTTTTGTATTAGAGGGAAAACATACAGAACTAAACATTTTTAAGGCAGTTCCTGTAATAAGTTTGTCTCAAAAACAAATTTTTTAATGTTCCTGTTCTTTATGGACAGTTTCCCAAAATAGTCACCACCAGCTTTGGACAGTTGTCCCAGCCAACAGTGGCTAATTGTGTTAATAACTGTTAATCGCTCCTGGCAGGGACTAAGCATAGGTACTAAGTACTCAGTCAAGCTATGCATTTTACATGGTTCCATCTAATTACTTCTCACAGTGATTGTATTGGGTATATCATATTTCTCTGCACTTCTACAGATCAATAAATGGTAAGCCCATTTGTTGTTGTTGGTTTTGCTTTTGGGGGGGGGCTGCCACCCAGCTCCCAAATAAATCACACACACAGAGGCTTATACTTAATTATAAATGCCTGGTCTTAGCTTGGCTAGTGTCTAGTCAACTTTACTGAAATTACCCCATCAAGCTTTTGCCTTTGGGCTTTTACCTTTCTCTATTTCTGTGTACCTTTCATTACTTCTTACTCCATGGCTGGCTGCGTAGCTGGCCCCTGGAGTCCTCCTCCTCCTCTGGCTACTTCTTTTTCCTCCCAGATTTCTCCTTCTATCTATTCTCTCTGCCTGCCAGCTCTGCCGACCCTTTCTCCTGCCTTGCCATTGGCCGTACAGTTCTTTATTAGACCATCAGGTGTTTTAGACAGGCAAAGTAACACAGAGTCACAGAGTTCAACAAATGCAACATAAACAAAAGTAACACACCTTAAAATAACATTCTACAACATCCACTGACACACAAGCGTGGCAGAAGCAGAGTTAGAATCCAGACAGCCTGAAGCAGGAGCCATTATTTTAACCATTAACCTATGTCAGTATGCAGCGTTTGCCTTGGGACTGTTAAGACTGTTGCTAAAGGTTTTAAAACTCAGAACGTCAGTTTCCAAAAAGTCAGACTGCTTTCTTTTGGTTCATGGAACATATCTATTACCCCAAAGGAAAGCAGTAGCACCCACTAGAGAGATTCTGGCAAAACCAATGTCTCATCACAACTCAGCCTCCAGGAACAACTGAGGATTCCTGGTTCCCCCTGCCTCACACTAGCAGCTGCAGATGAAGCAGGAGGCACAACTGAGGTTAACTGTCTGGTGAGTGTGTTTAGCAGCTCCTATGCCTGGGGCTCATTATCTGCAAAGGTGACGGACATCACAGAAACGGTTCAAGTCACCCCAGGAAGAACTGGCTAATGATTCCAGGCAAACGTTCCTGAGCCTGGAGGTAAGGTGCATGTCCCCTCAGCGGCTCCTTCACTGTTGTCACAGAAATATCAGAGCCCTTAGGGGAGAGAGAATAAAATCTTTCTATCTCCTTGGCTGGTACCATTGTCTGGGTACTTAATACTTTGAAAGGAGGCTTGCTATGTCATGAAACCCATGTAGGATTTTATAATAATCTCTCTCTTTGCACAAAGTCCTCCTTAATGGTCTTGCTAATGCCTGAGATGACTCTATTCATTTGGAACCTGTTTCTTTTGGTAAAGGACGTTTCAAAAATCTATGTGGCCTGTAAAGCTAGACTTGACACTGAGTGAGAGAAGAGAGTGTGTGTGTGTGTATCTGGGAAGGGGACATTTACAGATTCCTTCAACAAAGTCATCTGGAAGAGCTGCTGTTTTCCTGGGCAAAGACTGAGGCTCTTACAGGCACAGGTGACACAGACTTTCCTTGAAGAAGATGCTGGAGTCATATCTGCAATGACCAGGGTTTTGAAGGTGCCTTTACCATCTTGTCTGGGTCACCCTCACTTGGTGTCCTACTCAAATCTCTTCTATCCTCAAAAGAAACAAGCAAACACAAACCAAGGAAGACAAAACTGAAAATAGAAAACCACGTAAAAATGGTATTCTAACTTCAACTTACTTTTAATTCAATCTTTCCAAATCACTTTAGAAGCCTGTCTTACAGAAACATGTTTATGAATGTCAGAACCATAAGAACCAGAATTTGAGAGAGAGAAAAATAATTGGCTATGTGGTATACCCTCCATTACACACCTTGCTCCCTAAAAGCACTTTATGAGTAAATCTATTAAGTGATCGGTACAGACATGACACATTCACTTGCTACCTCCTCCCAATAATACATAGCCACTCTTAACTTGAGTTGCTTCATATAGGATTAACGACAGCCTCTGCCTGCCTAGAACAGTTAGTATAAGAGCAGAAAGAGATAGAAACAACACACACCAAAGCTGAACTCCTTTTGAAGGGGAAACTGAGAATATAGGCATTTTGCTTGTTTAGATAACAGAGAAACAGATTTGGTTTTGGTTTTTACCTAAAGACACTGGCAAGATCATATACCACATAGAACCCTTTCTCTTTTGCTGCCCCCGACTTTTGCCATTGCTGTGGTGGCTGACTGTGCATGGGTGAAATGCCCCCAAGATCAACCTCACAGTGAAAGCATAGGCCTTGACTTTGTGAGTTCTGTGCAAGGTTCCTCCTGTTGCTTATTACAGAAGTTTGTAATGCCAAGGGACCTTCCTAGGCATTTGGGCAAGGACACTGTCTCAAAATGTGATGAAATTAATACTTTCATTGGAAGAAAATTGGAGGAGTAGGGAATAGGAGCCCATGAACTGATTTATTTCCCTTCCCCTCCAGAACCTGCCCTGAGAGGTCCCTCAGAAGGTGGCTTTGCAACATTAGGAAATAAGTTAGGCCTGGTAGCAGCCAGTGTGCTCAATGTTCTTGTATTTTTTCCCATCTCTCTCTGCTTCGTAATCTATTCTCCTTCTGGACTACATTCCCTGATAAAATAGTGCACTGCAGACCTGCAGTCCAGGCTCTGCTTTCTTAGGAACCAAAGTGAAGACATTTGATATCACAGAGACACCAAACCCAAGTGAAGATAACTGATATCACATGGAATCCAGACACAGGTGACGATAATTGATATCACAGAGCCTCCAGAAAGATCCTCAGGAAAGCATTCTGGATCTGAGTCATAGAAACTACACTACTGATGCAAGGTGTGCTGGTAGCTTTATACTAAGACCTTCCTGTGTAGCTAATGAGGCTGAGATGCAGATGGTAGATGAAGGAGCCTCAATGGTTTAAAGGATGGATAAAATGATGCTCACAAACCTGTGTGTGTTATTTTTCTTAGTGCTGTGACCAAATTCCTGAAAAGAAGCAGCTTAAGGGAGACAGGGTTTATTTCAAGCCCTGGTTTAAGAAGGGATACACAGTGAGGAAGGGCTGGCAGTAGGGGTGTGAGGCGGCTGGTCACATTGAATCATCAGGATGCAGAAAGTGATGAATGTTGGTCCTTAGCTGGCCTTGTTATTCAATCCAAATCTTTAAATCAGGGGATAGTGCCACCTGTGTGAGGTGTTCCCATTAGCATCACACTATAGAAGTGAGATGATTGTTGTTTACACCAGAAGCCTTGGAAAGTGAAAAGAAGATTTCAGTAAAGCCAACTATTAATCACATCAAGCAATGTTGGGAGAGTCAAAGGTGCCCCATGGCAACAGCAAAAGTGGCCATCATCTCATGGAACTGTAGTGTAGGACATCGGAGAACCAAGTCCAGGACCTACCTGCCAAAGTAGTATCACAAAACAGAGCGAACATACAGGTTCAACAGATCAATGAAATGACTGTAACATTTGGTAGGAAGAGAATAGGTGGGGATATCTGAGTGAAACAGCCTGATAAGCTTGAACTCCTGGATTCTACTGCTGCCTTTATAACCTTTACCAGAGAAGAAAAGTAGCTACCTGCCTAGAGAGTGTTGAAATCCTTCCCTCAAAACAGATCCACTGAAGATGATCCTTTTTCTCCTTGAGATCCATCACCCATCTTTAGACTACTGACTAAGCTGAGATCTTGACCCAGCTATAGATTACTCATAGAACTAACTTACATGTACAAATAACTATAGAAATGTAGTGAGGTAGCAGGTAACTGTTACACCTGCCTATGACCTTGAAGTACATGTCCCTGGGGCATGACTGCTCAGGACCCTTAAGACCTGGGATGCACATACACACCATCTCTCTCCTCTTGTATCCCAGGTCTTAAAGGTCCCAGGCGGCCATGATCCAGGGTCATGTACTTCAAGGTCATAGGCAGGTATAAGAGTTACCTGCTACCTCACTGGGGCAGTGCTTCAGGGCATGGTGAGAGTAACTACCCACTACAGAAATGTGTTCATGTGGTCTGGGAAGAGTAGAGGGCTCTATATGAAGGAATGGAACTCAAGGTCTTAGAATGGAGGGAGGAACTCAGAATAGGATCCTAGGTAGAGAAAGTTTACTAACAGGAGGGCACCCATCCATGATCAACATTCAACCTCCTATAGGGAACCCTTACTTCATGTGCATTTTTAAACTTGGTGAAGAGAATACTAACATCAACTACAACAGCAGAAAATCTCTACCTCACTACTCAATTTCCAGATCAAAATCAGCTCCTAGAGCCAGTGTTTGGTTGGGAGGTCAGAATCCTTTTAGGAAGTATCCTTCAATGGTTCATAAGATATATGGTAAACATTCCTTTGATTCCTGCCTCAAATATTCCTGTGGTAGAGAAAGTACACACTGTTAAAGGGGGGAAACTCTGACGTGTTAAAGCCCATGAGATAAGTAGTTTGGGTTGAGATGAAGTGCTTTCAAAAGTCAAGTGGAAGCACAGCCACACAAAGTGATAAGGGACTTGTGACCTGGGACTGTTTCAAAGTGTGTTAAAGTATTCCCACACACAACCTAACCTTATATAGACCCTGAGTATATGGCTGAGATAATCTATCTTCTTTTGAAACCCTCAAAGTTTGCTAGACTATGATGAGTGGAGAAGGAAGTTAGAAGCCTTAAACTCTCTATTCCTATTCCTTCTGTGATTTACAAGCACACCAAAAGAACTTTCAAGATCAGTGCCACAGAGTCAGGGTTATAAGGGGACAGTCTCCATTATATTCCAACTTGATTTCTCCTGTATGTTCATTCTAGGCGTCTCTGGTCCTGAACAGTTTTAAGACTCATGATAAATGTCCTGACTAGTGTATGTGTGTGTGTGTGTGTGTGTGTGTGTGTGTGTGTGTGTGTGTGTAAGATAGAGTTATCTTAGAAGAAGAAACCATAAATGAGAAAATGTCTACATAAGATTGGCCTGTGAGCAAGCTTTTGGGGCATTTTCTTAATTGATGATTGATGTGGGAGGGCTTGCTCATTGTGGGAGGTACCATCCCTAGGCTGGTGCTCCTGGATGGTATTAAAAAGCAGGATGAGCAAGTCAGTAAGCAGTCCTCCTCCATGGCTTCTGTTTCAGTGGTGCCTCCAGGTTTCTACCTTGAGTTCCTGTTCTGACTTCCCTCAGTGATAGATTTGTGTTACTTATAAGTGTGAGATTAAATAAAACCCCTTTCTCCCCAAGTTGCTTTTGGTTGTGGTGTTTTACCACAGCAACAGAACCCTAAAACAGTGGATAATAGTAAATTATCATGAAAGTAACCAGATGTTATCCCAAATGCAGCTGTGATTTACTGTAAGTGAACTAGCAAATCTTCTGAAAGAAGTTATGTGGAAACAATTTGGTGACTGTATCCTTTACAGTGCTCTTAAATGTTGCTGAAAGTTTTCCGGTGTACCACCCAGTCCACGGTCAAGACAAATCTCTCTCACCCACCAGTCCTGTAGCCGCTTGAACCCAAGTAAACACACAGAGGCTTATATTAATTAAAACTGCTTGGCCATTAGCTCAGGCCTACCACTGACTAGCTCTTATACTTAAACTCAGCCCATTTCTGTTAATGCCTATGTCACCACATTTTCTATGACTTTACCTGTGTGCTGTTACATGCTGCTTCCTGGACAAAGGGCTGGCGTATTCTGACTCTTTGCTTTCCTCTTCCCAGAATTCTCCTTGTCTGTTTATCCCACCTATACTTCCTGCCTAGCTACTGGCCAATCAGCATTTTATTTATCAACCAACCAGAGCAACATATATTCACAGCATAGAGAATGACATTCCCATCACTTAATGAAGATGAATCAGAACTGTTTACCTTCATATTGGAGGGCTAGTAACCCATTTGTGAAAGTTAAGCTTTCTGTCCCCGTGACCTGAATGTCCCGGTTTCCATTTCAGAGTGGAGAAGAAAAGGAAACTTCGACAAGGCACACAGAAAAGTTCCCACTCAACTTGAAGCTTCAGCTATGACATTTTGGCTTCCTTGTGCTGGTGGACTAGATGTTAAAGAAATCAGTTACTGTAACTAGAGCTGCTAATAGACAGTGCGGGGGAGTATGGCCTGTGTCCCATACTGAGGAAATGGACCTATAATGTGTGTTTTGCTTACACATCTGTCTGGGTTCTGTCTGCTTCTCTGCCTGCCACTCCTTGTCACTCACTATGGTCTCCCTGGGGTTGTACCCGCTATCAAAGTAACAGCACAGCCACCTTTGCTCTGGCAGCACTTTCAGGCGAACCCAGCATTATAGTTTAACTAGTAAATGTCCTGCAAAGGCCTATTGGTGCACAGTGTAGCGATGTTCGTAGGTGAGGGCTTCATAGAAATGGATGGTGAAGTTTGTGACTTTATCAGTGGCTCTCTCCATTGATAGAATCATAATATAATGGGCTGCCTGGGGTGATGAGCACTTAGGCAGCAGGACCTGGTTGAAAGGAGGGGCCTAGAGGGCCTCTCTTCCTGCACCACCACTTTCTTCCTCTCCCCATTCCGGCCACTGGGAGGTGTCCAACTTCGCACTGCCATGTGTTCCTCACAATCATATCAGCTTCTGCAAGGCCCAAAATGATGAGGCGAACAACTGTGGACTGTTCCTGAAACTGAGTCAACACAGACTCCTTTCCAGTTGATTCTTGCTCATTGTATCATGGTTGCTAACACCCAGGCTTCGGCGGCTGGTCCACTGGTAGGTTGTACCTAAATCCAGGTAGAGAACACATAACCAACATATTTCACTTCACTTAATCTTCAGGAAAATTCTGAGAGGTAAAATTGTTTCTCTATTCCAGATAAGGAAGCAGACAAGTCAAGGACTTGCCCAGGGACATGTAACAGAATGGCAGACGCAGGCTCAGAACCAGGAAGGGTCTAAGTCTGAGGCCCAAGCTCTTTCCCCACCCCTAGTGGGCTAGAGCAGGGGCGACACATGCACCCCCAAAGAATGCATTTCCTTCTATCATGTAGCCTGATGGCCCCTTTGCACTACTACTGGTTGTTTTCACCTTAAGACATTAGTGTCTTGTCATGTGTGTCAGAGTGCGTGCTTACCCAGGTGAATACTGCAGAAATGTAAAAGAGCAGCAGACTCTTCTCCAAGAACCTTCTTGGGGTTGCAATGTTCTGAAATGGGATAGAATAAATAGAAATATGTTCTTTTAAGTAAAACTTGGGGCCTACGGCTGGGGAAGTGGTTGGGGAAAGAGTGCTCACTGCACAAGCATGAGGACATGAGTTCTGAACCCACGACCCACATAAAAAGTCAAGTGGGACTACCTGTGCCTTAACCCCAGGAAGCTGTATGGAGAAAGTCACAGGAGGATTGCTGGCCAAAGGATAGTTTGATGCGAGCTAGCTCCAGGTTAGAGAAAGGCCCTGTCTGAATATGACAGGGAGTGACAGAACAGGACACCACTTTCTCTTCTGGCCTCCATATGCACATATATATGCATGCATCCACACACCCATATGCACATATATATGCTTGCACCCACACACCCATATGAACATATATATGCTTGCACCCACACACCCATATGCACCTATATATGCATGTACCCACACACCCATATGCACCTATATATACATGCACCCACATACCCATATGCACATATATCATATGCATATACACACACCCATATGCACCTACCATACTCACACCAAAGAAACAAATAAACAAACCCTCAGGATCTAAAAATTGAACTGAGAGATAAAGAGAAAGCTCACAGTTTCCTGAAACTAATTTGTTTAAAAATAAATCCAGCACAATAAAAGGAATAAAATAAGAAAAAATGTAAAACTTTATTATGTAATTTCAAGTTTGATTATGGCAAAGTGGTAAAACAAAATATAATACGCAAAGAATTGAGAAAGGTTAATGAAATCAACAGCAATGAACGGGTGGGTAAAGCTGCATGGAAATTGATCTGCATTAGCTGAAGGCCATTCCTGTCTTCTTGAATGTTATGCTCAGTGAAGAGAGGGAAAAGAAAGCTTCTGCTATTTTGATATAAAAATGTCATTTTTAAAAACCATAGTTGCTAATTCAAAACAGCAGTCAATTCTCAGTATGCACACTCTAATAATCCATACCTGCTGTCAGTATTAACACAGATAAGATCCTCTAATAAGGCTGTGTGGGGCCAGGAGTCATCAGAGCGTCACTGGTAACTGCTTACACTGTAGAAGCTTGAGGCAGAGCAGCCCGATACAATGCAAACAGAAGTCCAGCTTGTGGTGGACAGAATCTCTGATGCCTTGTCATCTGTTCCCAGTGAGGCATGTGCTTTAGAGGGAGTCAGCTGAGAGACAGAAGCCAGAAACAGTTGTTTTCTAATTAGAATTCTGCAGTGGTGTCCAATCCAGTTATCTGTGCTTTCTTGTTGACTTCGAGTAGCATGAAGTAGTACTGAGAGATGTGTTTGTGTAATAATTGCATATCATTAATAAACCATTACTACTCAAGTGATGATGACAGTGATTGCCATTTATAAGGTGCCTCCTTAATTCTGAGTCTTTCAGATATAGATTTCCATATTTAAAACTCTGCAGAGTAGGTATTATTGGTGTTATTAAGTATCAATAAAATAATTTTACAACATGAGAAATGGTACTAAAGTGTTGCAGCATTAGGAGGGTTGAGAACCATTGGACTAAGCCATTGTCTAAGGGAGAGGTTGAGGTAAGCAGACTGCCATAGGCTCCTCTCTGTTCCCTCCATATATGGAATAGTTGTTGATCCTCACCTAGGAGTCTACCTAGGCAAGGGCAGGCTTAAATAATATTTGCATTGTACCAGGAATTGAGTTACAGAGTAGAGGGATATGCACTTTTGAACTGTTGACTATGTAAGATCTGGACCATTGCTGTGAGCACAGAACAATGAAACAACAACAGAAATAGAGCTGATTTGCTGCATCATCTGGGCCACAATCTCTGCGGCTTGATACAGAAGATCCATGGTTAGTCCTAGAAAGCATTCATCCATTCAGCACATATTTCCCAAAGTTTTTGTTTGTGTTTCTTATAATTAATTTTTGGTGTACGAAATATGGGTTTCATTTTTATATTCATACAAATACATAATTGTACTTGGCTCATGCTCACCCTTTTATTCCACCAAACACATACACCCTTTCCCTTCTTTCACTGGCCCCTTCTCTCCCCTTAGTCCCTTAGTCCCTTCCCCCTTCAGTATTCTAGACATTCCACTCTTAGCCCCTTTCCCCTCTCCTCATATCCCCACTCCATTTTCCTGGCTCATCTCTGCAGACATGACTATAAACTTTCTTATTTATTCAACCTTAGAGTCTACATTATGGGAGGAAGTGTGATGGTTTGGGTTCTAAGTCTGCCTTATTTTACTTAATATGATGATCTCTCCTTCCATCCGTTTTCCTACAAATGACATAACTTAGTTCTTTTTTGTGGCTGAATATAAATGCATTCTGCATCTACATACCACCTTTTCTTTATCTGTTCATCTGTTTAATGGGCATCTAGGCTGGTTCCATATCTTGACTATTATGAACAGCAGTCAGCATGGATGAAACATGAAAGTTGAGTGAGTTCTAGGCACCAGAACGTTATTATAGTTGCTGAAACTGGGGAAAATTTAAAATGCAAATTCTTGGATAAATAACATAGCTGGAAGGAGTTTTGATACTTTAATATACTCATTATATCAGATTGCTGTTGTGTTCATGGTGATTCTTTAATTTCTATCGGCCAACTACAGATGTTGGTCTGGATCAGGTATTTCAGTCTGATTATATTTAATGTGTCTACTTTTGATTCTTGTGATGGTCTCAATTGCAATAATCTGGAAGTCAGGGTCCTTATAGATTGCCTATTTACCACCAAGCATGTTTCTTCTTCTTCCCAGGTAGCAAATTTAGAGCACACTTCTCAGCCTTTTTTGAAGTTGGATATGGCCTTATGACTTTTAGCCAAAACAAAGGTGATGGGCACCATTTCTTCCCTTGGTACACAGGTATCTCTCCATGGAATATTTACCATGCTTCTTCCCTTTTCTCACCATAATGGCACATGGAAGGCCATCCTCCTGGGAATCCAACACTGAAGAATCTTGTGAGCAAAAATTAAACTTAAGACATTAAAATTTGGGGGTGAGGTTTTTATTACACCTAGTACTGCTGAAACACAAGTGTTAATGTTGGTGCTAAAGAAATATTTTGAGTACTATTATATATCTAAGTCTATATTGCCTAAAAGTATTTATACTAGCAGATATGCTCCCATTTTTACATATGTCACTTCATCTCAATAATCATTAATGCATGAGGTATTTTAACTCATATTTCTGAGTTTTCTTATGACTACTGTTTTATGTACATGTCTTTGTCCTCCACTGGGATAGTCTACAAGCAAATAAGTTAGTAAAGCATTATTTTTTAACATGAAAGGAAAATATAAAGTTGTAAACTTAAAGTTGATGGTTTATGAAAGAGAAAAATTCATAGCCTCGGAAAAGACTTCCTAGCAGCATCCTGTGGCATCCTGTTTTGCCTGCCTCGAGCTAGCAAACAGAAGGAGCGATAGAGGGGCCTAGTGAGGCCTGGTCCAAAGGACACCTGTGGATTCCTTAACCCAAATTCTGAGCATCCCAGAGCAGTGGCATCTATTCATCAAAAGATCTGAAACAAAGGGAGCTGAAGAAAGTCACCGAGTACAGAGAGACTCCCTGGCCCCTCGCCAGTGAGAGCCAGCAGAGGCAGAAGAGGATGAAGACTGGCGTCCAACCCTGCTTTGAATCCTTACTCTTGCATCTGCTTTGGGTTCTCTTAACCACTTTAAACTTTCAGTATTTTCTCCAGCAAACAAGGATTGATCACACTCACCTTCTCCCCACCCCAGGACTGGGGAACGTCACAGAAGGTGGAATAGACAAAGAGCTGGAGTCTGGGGGGAGACTACTCAGAGACCACGTCTTCTGACAAAACAGGCCCATTATACTCATGGTGTCTGCTATCACCAGGGTAGGATCAAGCCGGTCAAAATTCCAGTACAGTTGGGGGAGAGGGTCAAGTAACCCCACTTTCAGTCAAGAAGCCATTAACAGTTGATGGCTGTGGTGGGCAGGGGGGAACAGTTATCTTCAGAGATGTAGCCCCTGATAGATTACCTGTGCTCTGGTGGGACACCCTGTACCAATGCATACAGAGGCAGCACTAACTGGGTTCAGTGTGTTTACATAAGATGACAGAAGTTGGAAGATATGAAGCAGGGAGGGAAGTTGGGGATTTGGAGAAAGGAAATGACCAAAATACCTTGTATACACACATGAAATTCTCAAAGATGAAAATGAAAATATATATTTTCAAAATAGCTTCTCATTGTGAAACTACTGATGTTCCTTTTTCCCTTTGCTAAATCATTATTGAGACTCTAAAGGAAGTGAGTTAAGGAGTCATGCAATGACTCCTTGCCTGCTTCAAATTTTGGTTCTTCAATTTAAAAATATGTAAAATAAAAAACAAAAGGTGTAAGGATTAGAAGTAAAGATTTCAAAGTGCTAATGCATAGCATGTCTCCTTATATAGGAGATGTTACTAGATTTATCATTGTGTTTATCATGTTTGTAAAGGATACACACAAAGTTTGGGCTGTTTGCACCAAAGCACTGGTAACAACCAAATGTTCAGGGCACTGCCTTTGCAGATTTTCTCATTGTGCCATGGCAAATTAAGTTAATCCCATTCCGTGTTACTCAATAATTAAAACACAATCAAACAAACATTTCTAGAGATTTTGGAAATGGGATTCAACAAATGCCTTTCAAATGTTGAAATCTGAAAAAGTTGACAGTGGTTTTGAACATGTGGAATTCTGCATTTTCATCTGGCCCTCTGTGCTTCTTTGTGAGCACAGAGAATGAGAATTACCATGTCTTAGCAGAGCTGAGGTTTTCTTCTTTCCTTTTAAAGAACTTCTCAAGGGACTGGGAAGACAGATCAGTGATTGAGAATACCTCTACTGTGCAAACCGGAGGGCTTCAGTTCAGATCTCATTCCTACCTGTAAAGCTGGCCAGGACTGCTCACAGCTGGGGAGCGGGGACAGGATTGCCAGAGCTTGCTGGCCTCTAGCCTAGCTCCAGGCTCCTCTCTGTGTCTCTGTGTGTGTCTGCCTCTCTCTGTCTCTGTCTCTCTGTCTATCTCTGTCTCTGTCTCTCTGTCTCTCTGTCTCTCTCTGTCTCTCTCTCTGTCTCTCTCTCTCTGTCTCTCTCTCTCTCTCTCTCTCTCTCACACACACACACACACACACACACACACACACACACACACACACACATCCCACAAAGAGAGAAATGTATTTGTTGCTGTCACTGCTACAACCTTGATGCTCAGCATCCCAGAGGAATGTCTGGTGCACAGAGTAAATCTACCTTTATACACAGATGTAGATGCAGTGAGCAGAAGTTATTTACAGAATGTGTCTGCTTCATGTATTGGTATTGTAGAATAGCATTAAACAAATTACTGAAACAAGGGCAAAGTGTAAAGGCCCTTTATTTTTATTGCCATGTATCATCATACAAATATATTCTAATATTCTGTCATATGAGCTAGAGCTCAATACAAGACAGGAAACATCTATATTTAGTTTGTGTGAATGATTTTGTTTAGAATACGAGACTTCTCAAGGTTGAGACTGTCCAGTCTTGCAGATACTTTAGTTTTTAGCAACCAAAGATTATTCTTTTATTATCCACAATACCTGTGGACCATCTAGCCTCATGGTGTACTGTCTCCATAGTTACCACTGATCATTATTATGGAGAGGACCAGCCATCTCTCCTCCTCTATCTGTCTGAATCTCCCTGTGACCTGCTGAAGAACAGGGGTATGGACCTCATGTGAACAGGTTTATAATGCACAGGTAATACTTCATATTGGCCACAACAGAAATACTGGCTTCCCTGCCCCCTCTGGTTCGTCTGGAAAGGCACTTAGGTGGTACCTCTCCTTGGAGAGAAGTGGTGATCTAAGACATGCTTCCTCTTGAAAGCACTCTTTATATTCACAGTAGAATACTTTTGAATTTTGCAGGTCGTCAAACACACAAAAAAGTTTTTTTTTTTAATAGTTGAGGAAATAAGCCTAGAGAAAATGTGTATCTAATCCTATTAGCTGACTTAATATAGAATTATTAAAAGCCTTGATATACAGGATTTAACACAATCTTTCTAGCAGGGTGTGATGTAATCTGTTTTTGTTCCTCAGCTAGCAGATGGCTTACCTTTAAGTAATTTCCAATATGTTAAGAGATCAAAAGCCATCCCCTTGCCACCGAGGCAGTAATCGTTCGTCTCTGCTGGGGGTTGCTTGGTACTGTGGTAAGGATATGCAAAGGCTCCTGGCATTTCCAAAGATAGAAGGGCGACATTTCTTTAGACTTTGAAGTTAATAATCCTTCAGAAGTTGAAAACTGAGGGATTTTTCGAAACCCTTTTAATGTTCTATATGCCATGTGCTAAGTAAATATCTGTAAGAAATCACCAAGGGCTGGTGTGAAGCATGGAGGAGTGTTCTTCAACCTCAGGTGGCATGGACGGGAGCACTCTCTCCTTGCTGTGGTGTGGACACGCTGTGCTTCTGTCCGATAACGGCCTTCGAAGGAGGCGCTTTCTCTGTTGCCTGTCTTGAGCATGATGCTGGAAACAGTGGTGGGATTTGTTGGACAGTCATTGGCAAGCAGCTTTATTGACAGCCCATCCCTACAGTCAAGACAAGCTGGCTCTTCCTAAGCTGGGGAGCCCTCAGGGGGCTTCCTCCAGCATTTGTCTGGTTGTTTGAAATGATCTGTTGGTGAAGAGGTAAATTTGTGTTTCAAATTCAGTTTGATCTCCACTACCAGAGCAAAAACAAAATGTTTGTATCTCTGTGGTTTAATGTACTGCTAATGGTGTGCACTCTTCACTTTTTAATACACTGATTCAAATGGCCCCAATGTGCTTGCTGAGTGAGAGAACCCTGCTGAATTTTTACTTCAGAAAAACCAAAGCGTCTTAGGATTTGTTACCCACCTTTGCTTAAGGCTCTTGCTTTTGATTTGGACAGGTTTCATTTTATTCCTTGGACTAGTTATTTTCAGGCTACTTAAAATAAGAGTAGTCTCTGTAGGAAAATATATTCCTAAACCATACAGGGGGCCTAAGGTTATATCTTCCCTTAGAGATAAAACACGGTTTTAACTTGGATGGCAGGTTCTTCTGCCTGCCCCCACTTCCCCATTTCAAACTACACATTTGATAGCTGGGAAGTTGCCAGGCTATGGGCAGATAAATGAGCATCTAACAGCTGTCAGGAGCTAAGAGAAGACATGAAATAGAATTTCAGAGAAATATGCAAGAAGCTAGCAAGTTTTGGGTTTCACTTGGGAAGGGATCTAGATAGATGCCCGTGGCCATGACAAGAATACTACAGGAACTTGAAGTACCATGATGCTGTTTACCTCACACAGAAGACCATATCGGGACCAATGTCCAAAAACAGGCTCACATGACTGTTTGGAGCTGTAACATGGCCTCCTCTTCTCTTGGCAGTAAGTTCTAGCCATGGTCAAAATTTCTCAGAATAATTCTACCCTCGTGGCTCTGCAGTGTGCTTTCATTTGTGTTTTGATATTATTTAAAAATATCTTGAAATTACTGATCCAGGAATAAGATAAACCTTTTCCATATCAAAATTAAGAAGTGATGAGATTTAGGTGGATGATTTGTAAAACTCTTAAATCTCTTCAGGGTTTGTTGTTGTTGTTTCTTTGTCTAGAATGATCTCACAATGCCTTCCCATGTGTACTGTGTTGTCGTTGCATCTTTTCTTCAAAATAAGAAGACTCGGGGTTTCTTAGCTTGCCTAAGGCCTGTTCTTTCTCAGGAGTCTCCCCAGGCTCACCGTGAGACAGCAGAATGTGGGGTGTCAAGTAGAAGCAGAGCTATGGCAGCCACCAGTTTGTTCTTTCTTCAGCCATATATACAAGGAGAGTCTATCTCTGAAGACAGTGTCCAAAATGCAATTGTACGTAAGCAAAGAATGTGTGAAAGGTGAAGTTTGGTAAGTCGGGGATCATACGTAAATGTTGGTCAGTCTGTTATAACTGCTCATTCTCAGAGACTCAGAGTTCAGTAAAGTTGTTGTTGGTCAGCATATAAGTAAGGAGCAGAAAGTGAAGCAAACATGAAAATACAGCTAATGAGCTAAGGCTAAACTTGCTCTAACTGTGGGTGAGAGCCACAGTGGGGCAGGAAGACAACAGTGTGGAGGGGATTGACTGAAGACAAATTAGAGTAATACACACATGAACACACATGAAAATGCTGCAGTGAAACTTACTGCTTCACATGATGACCAAAACCATAATAAGGAAGGGGATATGCCATTAAAGAATGGGCTTCAGCAATCTACAGAGTCAATGCAATCACCATCAAAATCCCAACACAATTCTTCACAGACTTGGAAAGAACAATACTTAACTTTATATGGAAAAACAAAAAACCTAAGATAGCTAAAAGAATCCTGTATAATAAAGCAACTTCTGGAGGCATCATGATCCTTGACCTCAAGTTCTGTTATATAGCTATAGTGATAAAAACAGCTTGATACTGGCATAAAAATTGACATGTGGACCAATGGAATTGAATTGAAGACCCTGGCATTAATCAGCACATGTATGAACACCCGATTTTTGACAAAGAAGCCAAAACTGTACAATGGAAAAAAAGCATCTTCAACAAATGGTGCTAGCATAACTGTATGTCAACATGTAGAAGATTGCAAATAGATCCATATCTGTCACCATGCACAAAACTCAAGTCCAAGTGGATCAAAGACCTCAACATAAATCCAGTTACTCTGAACCTGATAGAAGAGAAAGTAGGAAGTAGTCCTGAACACATTGGCACAGGAGATCACTTCCTAAATATAACTCCAGTAGCACAGACACTGAGAGAAACAATCAATCAATGGGACCTGTTGAAACTGAGAAGCTTTTGTAGAGCAAAGGACACGGTCAACGAGACAAAGCGACAGCCTACAGAATGGGAAAAGGTCTTCACCAACCCCACATCTGACAGAGGGCTGATATCCAGAATATATAAAGAACTCAACAAATTAGACATCAAAATACCTAACAATCCAATTAAAAAATGGGCTACAGAACTAAAAAAGAGAATTCTCAACAGAAGAATCTCAAGTGGCTGAAAGATATTTAAGGAACTGCTCAAAATCCTTAGTCATCAGGGAAATGCAAATCAAAATGACTCTGAGATACCACCTTACACCTGTCAGAATGGCTAAGATCAAAAACACTAAAGACAACTTATGTTGGAGAGGATGTGGAGCAAGGGAAACACTCCTTCGCACTGCAAGCTTGTACAGACACTTTGGAAATCAGTATGGCAGTTTCTCAGAAAATTGGGAATCAATCTTCCTCAAGACTCAGCTATACCACTCTTAGGCATATACCCAAGGAATGCTCAATCATACCACAGGACACATGCTCAACTATGTTCATAGCAGCATTATTCGTAATAGCCAGAACCTAGAAACAACCTAGATGCTCAACTGAAGAATGGATAGTTTTCTCAGGAGAGAAAAACAGTGACATCATGAAATTTGCAGGCAAGTGGATAGAACTAGAAAATATGACCATGAGTGAGGTAACCAGACTCAGAAAGACAAGCATGGTATGTACTCACTCATAAGTAGATACTAGATATAAAGCAATGAATAACCAGACTGCAACCCACAGCTCCAGGGAGGTTAACTAGCCAGGGAGGACCCTAGGAAGGACGCATGGATCACCCAGTGAAGGAGAAATAGATGAGATCTACATGGGGTGTAGGGGAGTAATGGAGGGCAAGTGATGGGGGATGAGAACATAGGGGAACAGGAGGTTAGAGTTGGAATAGGGACAGAGTTGGAGAGCAAGGAAAGAGATATCATGATAAATTAAGACATCATGGGAACAGGGAGAATCAGAGTGCTAGGGAAGTTCCCAGGAATCCACAAGGGTGACCCCATCTTAGACTACTGGAAATGGTCGAGAGGGTGCCTGAGCTGACCTACTCTGGTGATCAGATGGCTGAACACCCTAACTGTCATCATAGAGCCCTCATCCAGTAACTGATGGAAGCGGATGCAGAAATCCACAGCCGGGTGCCAGGCTGAGCTCCAGGAGTCCAACTGATGAGAGAGAAGGGATTCTATGAGCAAGAGACATCAAGATTATGATGGGAAAATGTACAGAGACGACCAGCCAAATTAGTGGAAATGCATGAACTGTAGACCAATAGCTGAGGAGCCCACATAGTGCTAGAGTAGGCCCTCTGGATAGGTGAGACAGTTGTTTAGCTTGAACTGTTTAGAAGGCCTCCCAGCAGTGGGATTGGGACCCGTCATTGGTCCATGAGCAGGCTTTTTGGAGCCTAGTGCCTATGGAGGGTCACTTTGCCTGGGTGCAGGGAGGAGGGGCCTGGACCTGCCTCAGCTGAATGAACCAGGCTCTGCTGACTCCCCATGGGAGACCTTATTTTGGAGGAGGTGGGAATGGGGGGTGGTGGTGGAATGTGGAGGAAGGCTAGGGGCCGGGAAGAGGGAAGAGAGGAGAATCTGTGGTTGGTATGTAAAATGAATAGAATTTCTCTTAATAAAAAAAATGAAGAGAGAAAAAAAAAAAAAAAAAAAGAATGGACTTCAGGCCCTGGACTTCCTACTGAAGAAAAGGAAGAACCTGGGTGGGAATCCTGCCCCCTCTGCTTCTGTGGGTCCCTTGTAGCCTGAGCTGCTGTTCTAATCCCATGTTAACCTTCCAAGGAAGCTACAATTAGCCATGGCCTGATTACTCAGACCCACTCCACCATGAACATATACTTCACAACCCTGCTTCACTTAAACCATGGGTATGTGTTGCAGCCAGCTCAGTGCTAGATAATGTCAAAATCTGTAGAAGATTCTTGTTGGGGGGACTAAAGAGATGGCTCAGCTGTTAAGAGCACATCTACTTTTGCAAAGAACCTTAGTTCAAATCCCAGAACTCATGTCAGGTAACTCGCAAATGCCTTTAATTTCATCTCTGGGGAGATCCAAGGCCTCCAGTCTCTTAAAGTACCTGCACTCAGGTGCACTTACTTACACACACACACACACACACACACACACACACACACACACACACACACACATAATTTTAAAATGACCTTTTAAAGTTTTTAAAGGCTTTTCAAGTTTTAAAGAAATTTGTTGGATAACTGGGTTTCTCATCTAGAAACAGAAGAAAATTTTAGATCATGTATCAAGAATATACTCAATTCTCAGACAACTGTGATAATTCTTAGGGACTTCAGTGTTTAAAAAAAAAAAAAAAGGGACTATAGATCACAGACCCAGACCCTTTCTCCTGCTTTCTCAGGTTTTGATAACATTGCTCTCAACCCAGGATGAGAGAAATATGTCCTCTTCAAGGCAATGGTGCTACAGTGTGCTGACAGTCACCAGCCTCCCAGCGCCACCTCCCCACATCAGAATGTGGGTTGATTTTTTTTCTATCTTGAATTCAGATTTCAGATACCCATTCTTGTCTCTTTGTTAAAATTACAGAGAGTTAGGGAGCCCTGCCTGATTGAATGCAGAAGGACAGTGTAATGAAGGATCTTTGGAGGTCAGTACATTTTATCACCTTGCCTTTCTGCAGGACTCTTCTCCTTGCCACTGAATCCAGAGCTCCAGGGATCTTGAGGCAGTACAGGGTGAATGCAGGAGATTCATCCCTACAGCACAGTCAAAATCTCAGCCCAGTGGTGAATGTGCAGCACTTTCTGTATCCCTACTGTGCCATGAGTAAAGACTTTTCACTTCATACATCATTCACAACTTGCTCTGGGGATTTCAAAAAGCCAGTACATACCAGTCACACAAAGAAAGAAGAAAAAGAACAAACCTATGGGAAAAAAAAGATAAAAGGTACATCTGCCAAGTGTGGTACTATCAACAGGGACACGAACAGGGCATAATGTACTTGAGGTATTAACCAATTAAGCAAATGGTCTCTCATTCTGTTCACATGTTTGAAGATGAGAGAATTTCAGAGCCGAACATGGCTAGAGAGTTTCATTTCCTTACTGAATGCTGCTGCCACGAAGAGCAGAGCAAAACACAATGGAAATTCAATACTGCCTTCTTCCCAGAGATACATGCTGGTAAAGTAGAGTGAGTTAGGCTCATCACCTGGCTCACAGAATCTGAGCCCCAGAGAAGGAAGCAGCTTGAAGATGCCAGGAGTGGCAGCCTCCACCGTCCACAGGGCCAAGCACAAACCAGAAAGGAGTGCTTCTATAATCTGGATTTTAAATGCCCCTTCAAAGGCTCATATAATAAAACTTAATCTCCAGGGTGGTGCTATTGACAAATGACGGAATTGGGAGCTGAAACCTAATGGGAAGTAGAAGTCATTGGGGGAAGTGCTCTTTGAGGGAGAGGGTCCTCAGACCCCCCCTCCCTTTCCCTTTTGGCTCTTTTTTTCCTCCTTTTTTATTTATTATATTTGTGTTTTAATTTTACACATCAGCCATGGGTTCCCCTGTCCTCCCCCCTCTCACCGCTGCTCCCACCTTCCCCCCAGCCCCTCCCCTCCATTCCCATCTCCTCCAGGGCCAAGACTCCCCTGGAGATTCATTTAAACCTAGTGGATTCAGTACAGGCAGGTCCAGTCCCCTCCTTCCAGGCTGAGCAAAGTGTCCCTGTGTAAGCCCAAGGTTCCAAAGAGCCAGCCCATGCACTAAGGACAGGTCCCGGTCCCACTGCCTGGGTGCCTCCCAAACGGTTCAAGCTGTTCAATTGTCTCACTTATCCAGAGGGCCTGATCCAGTTGGGAGCTCCACAGCTTTTGGTTCATAATTCATGTGTTTCCATTAGTTTGGCTATCTGTCCCTGTGCTTTTCCAATCTTGGTCTCCGCAATTCACACTCCTACAGTCCCTCCTCTTTCTTGATAATTGGACTCCTGGAGCTCCACCTGGGGCCTGGCTGAGGTTCTCTGCATCCACTTCCATCAGTTATTGGATGAGAGTTCCAGCATGCCCATTAGGGTGTTTGGTCATCTGATCACCAGACTAGGTCAGTTCGGGCTTTCTCTCAACCATTGCCAGTAGTCTACAGTGGATGTATCATTGTGGATTTGTGGGGACCTCTCTAGCACTTTGCATCTTCCTGTTCTCATGTGGTCTTCATTTTTCTTGGCCATAGTGGAAGTGGCTTTTCTCCTGCCATGAAGAGCTACCCTACCACAGACCCAAAACAGTCAAGCCAAATTATGGAAAACACCTTCTAAAATGGAGGCAAAGCAGTTTCTTTATAAGCTGATTATCTCAGGTAATCTTGTCCTTCTTATAGACTGAAGATACAGGTGACTTCAACTAAGTCTTCAAATAACTCAAACCAGGACTTGGCCCTCCACAGTGTGAAAAGATTTTGTTGATGCTTGAGGGAATTTCTTTTTATCCACAGGAGGAGTTTTGTCAGTTTATTATTGTTTTCTGAATAACAAACATTTCTAATAAACAATAACTGGGCCCACTGTGTAATGTTATATGCTGGTCAAGCACCATAATAATTTGATGGAACGATCTGCACAGCAGAAACAGAGCTATAGAGTATCCATCAGAATTCATCATAGATGGACACATTAGTTTGCAAGCAGTAAGCTAAGCTGGGAAACCCACTGGGTGTTTCACTATCATGATCTTCTCTAAAGGAAAAATAAAGACAATGTTAATTTTTGAAAATTCCTCAAGAGACTTAGGGCTATGACACTAAGTATCTACAATGTATTTCATTCTTTCCACCTGTTCTTGTCCCATCTCCTTCTTGAACAAATGAAAAGCAAGTTGTTTTTCATATTTTGGTCCTGAAACTTCTGGGTACCTATCATCCCCTGAGTCAAGATTACCATTCAAGTTAGTATAAACTTTGTGCTAGATGCTTGTAGCCTGTCAGAACAGGAACCACTCACCGCAAAGAACCAGGGGCACAAGTGCTCTAGGGATCTGTCTGTGACTCCTTCTTGCTGGCCAAGCTCTGCCCCTTTCTCAACTCTAGTTTCCTGATACCTGCTTTTTCCAAGGATGACCATACACTCTTCTACTTCTGGATTGATGCTGTCTTCTGATTCCTTTTCTAGATAATGAGAAAGTATCTCAGGGCTTACCCCTTACCACGGTGCCAACTCTGTGCTTAGCCCCGGTCCCCTTATTTCATATCCAACAGTTTCAATCAGGATTCCTCCTTAAGATCAGCCCTGTGGGATCCTATTGTCTTGGCTCATTTGTCTAGAAAGTATATTGGGTTTTTTTAGCTTGTACCAGGGTAGACTAGAAAACTTTCTGAGAAATACGAGTTCATTGTCCCTTTCTCATGCCATAGGATAGTCCTGCAAGAGCAATCTAAGAAACAGATAATCTTTGAAGAGATCCAAAGTCACTAATCATTCAATAACCAGTTGTCAAGTTTCTCTGTTAAATTGGGTGGGGCTGCACTGTGCTGCCAACAAAGAGGGAGCTAATGCTGATCCATACTAACAGACTTAGAATAAAATCACTGTGAAGTGCTGTGACTTTTATTTGGCCAATCAGTAATCAAAATGTCATTTAGTTTCCACAGCCCACAGCATGTTGTTTAAAAATTAACTGTTGCAAACTGCTTATAGGCAATATTACAAATAAATCTAGGTCAGACTTTATTGTCACAGGACAATAACGTTCCCATTGTCTCTTTCTGGGGCTACTTGTAATGTTTACTCTGAGATCTGCCTCCTACATGAGATGACCCCAACAAGACTTATTGACTTAATCATCATCCTTTCGGTTCCATATTCTGATATTCCTCATGTCTTTGATTCACCCATCTACCTCTTGCCTAAAAATTTAATGAAAGGAAATGAAAAAAAAAAAAAACAAAAACAAAACTACCAGATGATGAAGCAGATTTTTAAATTTCCTAGCACAAGTAGATGGCTAAATCAAGGCATAGTTATGCATCTTGTAGATTAGTCTACAAGGGGCCCCATACATTTGTTACTCTCAGTTAAATAGGGGTTTTCACAGTAAGGAATAAAAATCCATGAGAAAAAGAGAGTAACAGCATGTGCTCACATGAAAACAAGTTTGGGTGTCTATCTGGTATCTTGGGAAGGCGACAAACAGTGTAAAGCTCAGAAATGAATAGGAGCCTCATAGTGTCACTGTGGAAACAGTACAAATGGTTTGTTTCCGATGGTATTTCATGGAGAGACCAATTTAATAGCGCTTACCCATGGAGGTTATGTAGGCTGCCTAGCTTGGAACTAAAAGAGAAATCTTGTAGATTTTTTTAAAGATGTAGTGTATTATGAGCAGCTTTGTTTGATCAGTTATTATTCTTCAGAAGTCTTTAATAACTCTATGCTGCCTTTAATGAAAAGCTTTCCTTTGCAAAGGTAGAGCTACTTTTAAAAGACAACTTTTTAAATACTGCTTTTAAATGGAAAATTAATTTTAACAAAAATCAATTGAAGAACCATAGGCATGTTGCCTTCCTGGGATTTCTACAGATGTGGAAAAATTTCTGCCTAAATTGTGATGGGTTTGTAAAGATTTCAATGACAATGTTTGGATCCAAACTAGCTTTTGGCCCAAGCAGTGAAGCAGTACAGGGAGATGGATATAGTGGAAGAATGTGATGAGGATGGGAGCTTTTAAACATCAAGAGCACAGTGGTTCCCTAGAGTCACTGACTACATTTTCTTCTACATTCACCACTGGGGAAAATGTTGGATGCTGAGATGGAAAGCAGATGGCTACCCAACTTCCCATAAAACACAGGGAGGGAAACCTGACAGGACCAGCAGCTGTCCATCAGAGCTCGTATGAACGCGATCAATCTAGGTAGCAGCTGACTAACTTGATCTGAAGTCTGCCATTTGCCCTAAAAAATCAGGACACTATTAGCTCTGTTTAGAATGGAACCTGAAATTTCAGGGAGCATGTCAGTTGCTCTATAGGTCTTCCAAAAATGATTTCCTTGACAGAGATGAAAACATTATTACCAATATATTATCAATGCAAGACAACTTTAATATATTTGGGGGTATAAAGCAGAATTCTTCTTAGGTACAAGAAGAAGCTTAGTATAAAAATTAATAATGTAGGCTCTGGCTAGGTATGGTACACATATAAATAATCCCAGCAGGATGATTAGGAGTTCAAGGCCAGCCTCAGCTGCATAGTCTCCATGTCAAATATGAGGCTAGCATGAGACCCTGTAACAAAAAACAAAGAAAGAAAGAAAGAAAGAAAGAAAGAAAGAAAGAAAGAAAGAAAGAAAGAAAGAAAGGAAGGAAGGAAGGAAGGAAGGAAGAAAGGAGAAAAACAGAAAAAAATGAGAATAAAGAAATCAGAGAAAAATATAGGCTCTGGCACCAGAATGTTCAGGTTCAAACTTCGCTTCTACTTCAGATATTTATTAATAGTACATTGAAATTTACTACACCACTGTAAACCTTGGTTTCCTCATCTGTGAAAGTTGGTAGTAGTTGTGCATAACTTAGAGAGTTATCATGAAGATTAAGTAAAAGAATGTCAATGAAGTCCTTAGCAAAGTATCTGGCCTAGGGTTACAACTAAATGATACTACCTGTAGCTATTATTAATAACCATCCGCATCTTGCCACGGGTGGAACAGCTGCATTTGTGAACCTGACTAGAGGCAGAGAAAGATTGAGAAAGACAGACCCAAGAAAAGAGAACCATGCTGGGAATGAGTGGACCTTAGGTTCTCTGCTGGAGATTCACCAGCAGCCTAGAAACTCAATAGGAGGTTTCTGCAGGGGACCAATCTCCACGGCAGCTGTCCAGGATGAGGAAACTGTTGTGGTGAATACTCTCAGTGCACACCATCAACATCAGTGCTCAGGGCAGAAGACGACTTTGTCATTTCCTTGAGCCTGACCTAGGGAAAGCGTGGGCATTCCATTGTCCTAAGGCATTGGTGTCCATGACAGGGTGTACTCATGTCAACAATGCACAAGACTCCACCTGCACTCCATGGTATCTAAGCTGTTAAAACAATGACATCATGAAATGTGCCGACAAATGGATGGAACTAGAAAAGATCATCTTAAGTTAAGCAACACACACCCAGAAAAACAAACATGGTATGCATTCACTTATAAGTGGATATTAGCTGTAAAGTAAAGGAGAACCATGCTACAATCCACAGACCCAGAGAGGCTAAGTAACAAGGAGGGCTCAAGGGGCAGCGAGTGGGGATGCATGAATCTCACTATAAAGAGGAAATGGACATCACAGGTGGACAGCAGAGGCAGGGTAAGGATGGGGATTGGGTGGGGATGGAACAGAAGAGATCAGGTTGGGGAGGACGGAGGGAGTGAGCACTGGGAGAGACTACTGGAATCTGAGGACATCTCTGGGACAAGCTAGAAACCTAGTGCAATGGAAACTCCCAAGAGTCTATGAGGGTGACCCTAGCTAAGACTCCTAGCAATGGGGAATATGGAGCCTAAATCAGCTATCCCCTGTAACCAAGCAAGATTTCCAGTGGAGAGACTAGGACACCAACCCAGCCACACAACCTCCCCCCTACAATTTGTCCTGCCTACAAGATGTGCTGTGGTAAAAGTCACACAGAATCTGTGGAAGAGGCCAACCAATAACTGGTCTATCTTGAGGCCCAGACCATGAGAGGGACCCCATCCCTGATACTGCCTGGAGGGCCAGGCCCCAGAGACTGGATAACCCAGATACCTAGATAGACTCAAATATGACTGGCAAGAAAATGTCAATGAAATGATTCCTAATGATATTCTGCTATACTCATTGATTGTTGCCTATCCCAACTGTCATCAGTGAGGTTTCAACCAGCAACTGATGGAAACAAATGCAGAGACCCACAGCCCAACATTAGGCATAGCTTGGTGATGGGGAATTCTGCAGAAGAAGGGGAGGAAGGGTCATAGGAGCCAGAGGGAACAAGAACACCACAAGAAAACCTACAGAATCAACTAACCTGGGCTCAGAGGGGCCCACAGACTGAATCACCAACCAGGGAGCTTGCACAGGACTGACTAAAGACCAGTTGTGTAGCCTGCTCTTCTTATGGGACTCCTAACAATGGGAGTAGGGGATGTCTCTGACTCTTTTGTGACCTTATTCCTTATCCTGGATTGTCTCATGTCCAGCCTTAATAGGAGAGAAGGTGCCTAGTCTTACTGCAACTAGCCATATCTAATTGGGAGGCCTGCCCTTTTCTGAAGAGAAAGAAGGAGGGATGAATGGAGGGAGAGGGGGAGATTTCAGGGACAAGCTGGAAGGAGAGATGGAAACAGTGATCAGGCTGGAAAATAAATAATTAATTAATTAATCAATCAATTAATTAATTAAAAAGAACAGAAAAGTGAAAAAATGAGTTTAAAAAGCTAAATAAATAACTACTGTTGTAGAATATTATTTTAAGGTGGGTTACTTTTGTTTATGTTGCATTTGTTTAACTCTGTGAACTGTGTTACTTTGGCTGTCTAAAACACGTGATGGTCTAATAAAGAACTGAAAGACCAATAGCAAGGCAGCAGAAAGGATAGGTGGGGCTGGCAGGCAGAGAGAATATACAGAGGGAGAAATCTGGGAGGAGGGAAAAAGTAGCAGCCAGAGAAGGAGGAGCATTCCAGGGGCAGACACCCAGCTACACAGCCAGCCATGGAGTAAGAGTAAGATTTACAGAAGAGAATGGGAAAAGCCCAGAGGCAAAAG